>NC_141801.1:3012684-3163068 GCF_057944985.1 Cucurbita pepo subsp. pepo | reverse complement strand
ATTAAATTATATCTTGATTAGATTCCTTTCAGCGTCACAACCGAACTATGAATAGAGTAGATTTTGACCCTCACGTTGCGACAAGAGAAGCGGAGACCCTCAAGTGGCGCCCTTCTGGCCACTCGAGGGCCTAGACGAGCGCCATGATGCGACACACCACACGGAGTGGGCGGCGACCCTCAAGTGGCCCCCTTCCAGCCACGCGAGGGCCTAGACGAGCGCCATGATGTGACTGAGGAGAACGATGCATCATCTAACACACCACACGGAGTGGGCGGCGACCCTCAAGTGGCGCCCTTCTGACCACGCGAGGGCCTAGACGAACGTCATGATGCGACTGAGGAGAACGGTGCATCATCTAACACACCACACGGAGTGGGCGGCGACCCTCAAGTGGCGCCCTTCCAGCCATGCGAAGGCCTAGACGAGCGTCATGATGTGACTGAGGAGAACAGTGCATCATCTAACACACCACACGGAGTGGGAGACAAGTTGAGACATAAGCAAGATAGAGACATTGAATCGCAAGAGAGGACAAAGGTAGGCTTCTATCTTTGTTGAAGGACCCACTTATAATTATCAATTAAACTCAATCAATTTAAGTTTCATATTCAAAAAAGTTGACGGTGCAATTGAAATAAATGGTCTCAATTAATTTAATATTTTATAAATTGAATCGAATGAACGGTATAAATGGATACATAAAACTTCAAAGTTTAAATTAGTTCACGGTCTTAACTGATAAACTGACTTGTATCGAAAACTTAAATACCAAAATTCGTCTATTAATCCTCAAAAAGTTTCTTCTAACTTTAATTTCTAGACAAGACTTTACGATTATGGAGCAATTTTTTGCATAAAGACACGATAAGGACCATTCACTTTGGTATCGGAGCTTCTCCTATCATCCAACTATGTCACTCTAAAAATACGAGCATAGAACCTGCAGATAATGTCATTCTTCTAGATAACGCCTCTCCCAAAAAACCAACCAAAATAGAATATCAATTATGAACCGAAGCAAATCAAGATCGACACAAACTAGTCAAGACAAAATATTAATTACGAACAAAAACAAATCAAGATCAACACAAACCAATCAAGACAGAGTATCAATTACGAACAGAAGCAAATCAAGATTAACACAAACCAATCAAGACAGAATATCAGTTACAAACAGAAGCAAATCAAGATAGACACAAACCAATCAAGACAGAAAGAATATCAATTACGAACAAAAGCAAATCCAGATCGACACAGGCAAATAATTTATGACTAAAGAAATACCGTCCAAAATTTATAAAACAAAACAGACGTAAACCTAACATTAATTTATGGGTCTAAATCTAGAAAAGAAAACATAGGGAACACAAAAATAGTAGATCCCACAAACAATTATTAGGACTTATAAAAACCATAGTGTTTTAGTTTCATGACGTATTCACTTAGCTCACAACACCACTTCAAAAAGGCCTATAAATCCCACACAAACACACCAATCCATAGAACAACAACAAAAAAAGTGCACAAAATGGGAAGCCTTGAAGAAAAAGAGACCCCAAAAGTTCATGTAGTAGTGGTTTCATGTCATGCTCAAGGCCACATTAATCCACTCCTCCAATTCGCCAAGCACCTCGCCCACGTTGGTCTCCAAGTCACCCTCCCCGTCATTTCCTCCTCCTCCGACCACCACTACCGCCACCTCCCCCGCTCCCTCACCGTCGACCACGTCCCTCTCCTACCATACCAAGGAGCGGAGACAGAGACAGAGACAGAGACAGAGACCGTCCTGGCCTTGTGGGAGCGACGGAAGGCCTCAATGGGTGTGTATCTAAAGGAGCTCATGAGGTGCCATGAAGATGGTAGCAAACGCATAAGTTGTGTGGTGTATGACTCGGTTATTTCTTGGGTTCTTGACATTGTGAAGGGGTTTGGAGTGATGGGAGCAGCGTTTTTCACTCAATCTTGTGCTGTCAATTCCATTTATTATAGTGTTTATAAGCATTGGGTGAGTGTTCCATTGGACAAAGGGTGGATTTGTGTTGATGGGTTTCCATTGTTTGAGGCGTTGGATCTGCCGTCGTTCGTGGCGGATCAAGTGAAGTATCCGGGGTTTCTTCAGCACTTGGCTGATGAACAATTTCAACGTTTGAATGAGGCTGATTGGATCTTTGCCAACACTTTTGATGCCTTGGAACCACAGGTATGATCATCATAATTATAACCCATCTTTAATTTCTCATCACTTTGTTCGTATCAATTTTAAAAATAGTTTTCGTTTTCGGAATTTCCCAGAAATAATTGCAATAATTGAGCGTTAGAACAGATTCATGTTTGGTTCGGGAAGGAAGGGATGGATGGTCGAAGTTTTGGAATGAATTGAAAGACAATCAGAGTCCGGAAATAAACAAATAAAAAAACAACTCTCCCCTGTTCCTCTCCACTGATCTCTTATCCCTTTTCCGTCAAATGAATTATTAAATCTCGAGTCTGTGTATGAAACAGAAAACAAAAATGTTAGATTTGAGAAGACGAGGAGTAGACCTAAGCAAAGAGAGATCTGAGAAGACGAAGGGTACGGTTCGGATTTTTGAGAGTTTCATTAATACCCTAAATTTTTTTAAAGAAACTTCAAAAATATTTTAAGTTCTTTTAAAAAAAATTTAAAAGTAATGTAAGAACAAAACAATTGGACAAAATATAAAATTTATTGGTATTTTTATTAATTTAGCTCGACATATCAGGAAGTGAAATGGATGGAAAGCCATTTTCCATTCAAGAATATCGGACCAATGCTTCCTTCAATGTACTTAGACGGAAGGATCCCAAACGACAAAGATTACGGGGTGAGCCTATTCGAATCAAACACAAGTTCTTCCATGAAATGGCTTGATTCAAAACCGGAAAACTCGGTCGTATACGTATCATTCGGTAGCGCAGCCGAATTGGGTAAGCCTCAAATGGAGGAGTTAGCGGAAGGGTTGAAGCTAAGCACGAAATCCTTCTTATGGGTCGTGAGAGAATCCGAACTTCATAAACTTCCACACAAATTCATCGACGAAACAGCTGAAAAAGGGCTTGTAGTAAAATGGTGCCCTCAGCTACAAGTTTTGAGCCACAAATCAGTGGGATGCTTCGTTACGCACTGCGGTTGGAACTCGACGCTCGAAGCGTTGAGCTTGGGGGTGGGGTTGGTGGCGATGGCTCAATGGTCGGACCAACCGACGAACGCGAAGTACGTGGAGGATGTTTGGAAGGTGGGGAAGAGGGTGAGAATGGAGGAAGATGGAGTGTGCAAAAGAGAGATGATTGAGGTTTGTATTAATGAAGTTATGGAGGGAGAAGATGGTGAAGAAATTAAGAGGAATTTGAGGAAGTGGAGGGAGGTGGCCAAAGCCGCCATGGATGAAGGTGGAAGCTCTGACATGAACTTCAAGGATTTTGTGAACCAGCTTTTGGGAAGAACATAGATTTGATTGGTTGGATTAGTGTCATGATGATTATGATGATGATCTAATTATTTGATGATTCCTTTGTTGTCTTTTCTTTTTCTTTTTTTTTTTTTTTTTTTTTTTGTTTTTTTTGATGATGAATGCAATAAGTTGTGTTGAAATTCTTAAACGAGTAATGGAGGAATCTCGATTTATACTCTTCGAGTTAAGTAGTTGGATGAATTGAAGTATTGGTGTATACGGGTTAGGTTGGGTTGGAGAAATGTTTTGGACTGACCCAAAATTTTGGATTGGTTGGGTTGGTGACCCGAGCAAATCCGAATAGGGTTCATGACACAGCCTAATTATATGTTTTTGAGTTGGGTTGAATTGAGTTGTCATCTTCTTCATTTTCGTAATAATTTTAAAAGTATGGTTGGATTGTAATCTTATTTTCAACTAGTGATATGCTCTACTAACTGAGTTGTACCGGCTATTTCCAACCGATTATTTTTGTTTATTTTCATAGAAGATTTGAATCGGTAACACGAAGATTTTGAGTCTTCTTCTCTACCAACTGAGCTATACTGGTCATTTCCGACACGTTATCTTTATTTATTTTCATAGCAAACCGGTGAGACAAAAATTTTGAGTCCTCTACTCTACCAACTGAGTGATACCGACTATTTCCTACACATTATCCTTATTTTCAATAGCAGATTTGAACCAGTAAGACGAAGATTTTGAGTCCTCGAACCGACCTGAATTTTCAAATAAATGTTAGCATGCAAAAAAATGTCAAATTTTCTCTATCATAGTTGACAATACCTTGCCCATATAGGAGCAGCTTTGGCTGAATATTGTACAGAAAACAACACACTTTAATCATTTATGATGATCCCTCCAAACAAGCACACGCTTGTCGACAAATGTCTCTTCTTTTACGAAGACCGCCCGGCCGCGAAGCTTATCCGGGAGATGTTTTTTATTTGCATTCACGCCTTTTGGAAAGAGCTGCTAAATCAAATTCTGCTTTATGTGAAGGAAGTATGACTGCTTTTCCAATAGTTGAGACCCAATCGGGAGATGTTTCAGCTTATATTCCTACTAATGTAATTTCCATTACTGATGGACAAATATTCTTATCTGCGGATCTATTCAATGCTGGAATCAGACAATGTGGGTATTTCCGTCTCCAGGATCTGCAGCTCAAATTAAAGCCATGAAACAAATAACAGTCAAATCAAAATTGGAATTGGCTCAATTTGTCGAATTAGGTTTCGTAGCTATGAAAATGCTTAAAAGTTGGAATTCACTTGTCTAACATGAGGTATTAAACATGACATGTCGTGTCCACATAATTAACTTGATTGTGAATGATAGACTTAATTAAAAAAATGCACTGACTTCATCTCTACTGTTTCCAATGTAGTGAGATATGTTAGATCATCACCGAAAAATTGATAAATTTTTAAAATTATATTAAATAGAAAAAAATTGAATGTAAAACACTCGTTTGTCACGACAATTAAATGAAATTTCACTAATTATATATTATTTATAGATGATGATATCTCTCAACATAAGGTATCTCTCACCATAAGGTCGCTCATTCTTAAATTAAAAGTATATAAATGGTAATTATTTACCGCTAAAATTAAAAAAAAAAAATCAATAATTTGAAACACTCGAAAATAGAGGGTTGGGTCGAGCAAGCAATTAGGATTTGAGTTAGTTATCCATCCAACCCTACTCACGTATATTTTTATTAATTTAATTAACTAATTAATTATTTTATTTTATTTTATTTTATTTTATTTTAACCGCCATCGCAATAGAAGTACAGAATTCCCTTGCTCTGTTCTTCGCTACCACCATTAGAACATCTCTATTCAATTTCTTCTCCAAAAATCGCTGCGAATAACCCTTCGAAGATTTACAGGTTTTCTTTCTCAATTATTCGATTGAATATTTCTTCAATGGTTCTTAGCAATGGCCGATTATCTTCCACAGGAAGTCTTATTTAACATCTTTCTGAAACTTCCTCCAAAAACCCTTGTCCTCTGTTCATGCGTTTCAAAATCATGGCGCGCTGCCATCTCTGATCCAATTTTCATCAACGCCCACTTCAACAAGTCTTCAATCTGCAACAAGAAATGGCTGATTCTCAGACGGTATTTTGGCACAGGAAGCAAGAAGAAAGAGCGGTATTCGCTTCATTTCGACACAGAAACATTGGATCTATACCAGGAATTGAAATTTCCATTCATCAATTGGAATGGGGATTTTAAGTTAGTGGGTATTTGCAATGGATTGGTTTGCTTATCTGGTCTCGACATTCTCTTGTGGAATCCATCAATTCAAAGAGTCGTAGCTGTTCTTAGAACAAGCGATATTATCACCATCTATGATGCCCCAGATAAATTTGCACTCGGGTTCGGCTTCGATCCTCGGGCCAACGACTACAAGGTGGTAAGATTGTTATATTTTGAAGATAAGAGTCTTTTTAATTATAAAAGATCTCCTAAAGTTGAATTGTATGAGGTTAGAACAGGTTGTTGGAGAGTAATTGAAAGCAAAGCTCCTCGTTGTGAGATAGTTAAATCAGAATGGACACAAGCTTTTTTCAATGGGGCTGTTCATTGGGTTGCATACAGGGAAAGTAGCAGGGGTTATAAGTGTTTCATTTTGAGATTTGATATAGTTGAGGAGTGTTTCAGTTTAATAGCTTTGCCTGATTGTTTGGTTAATAGCTCACCATGTGACTTGAAAGTTTCTGTTCTAGGAGGAGCACTTTCTATCATGTTGTGTGGCTGGTACTGTTTTGAAACATATGTGTGTTCTGTTTGGGTGCTGCAAAACTATGACATGCCTGAGTCTTGGACTAAATTAACCAGCTTCGAACCGTCTCAGGAGTTGGGAATGGTGTTGGGTCTTAGGGAAAATGGAGATATGATAATGGAATCTAAAAGTGGAGAAGTGGTTTTGTATAGGCCTGAAAACCAGCTTATGAAGGGTCTTGGAATCTATGGTGGTGAGGGTTCTTTCTGTTTAGATACTTATGTTGAGAGCTTGGCTTTGTTGAATGAAGGGAAAGGAGGCTTGGAGAGAGTGGCTGAAGTTTATGACTGAGTTCTTACTGTGCTGTTAGCTGATTGATAATAATGGTATGATTCATTTCTTAGTGAATATATGATATGACCCTTTTAACATGTATATTATGTTTTTACTTGGTCAAGGCCGACTTTGGAGATATCGAGTGTTTTCGTTATAAGCTCATCCGAAGATTCGAACACATATCTTGATGTTTTATTAAATTAATAGGTTCAGTGTACAGTTTGAAATATATTGAATGGTTCTTCATTTTGGTCATTGTTTTTTATGACATGAAAATGAAATGAAAGGTCTCAATCTCTGAGGCAATGACAATGTTAGTGCGTAACCCTTTTGGGCTTCCCCCTCAAGGTTTTTAAAACGCGTCTGTTAGAGAGAGGTTTCCACACCCTTATAAGGAATGTTTCGTTCTCGTCTCCAACCGATGTGAGATCTCACAATCCACCCCCCTTGGGGGTCTAGCGTCCTTACTAGCACACCGCTTGGTGTCTAGCTCTGATACCATTTGTAACAGCCCAAGTCCACCGCTAGCAGATATTGTCCTTTTTGGGCTTTCCATTTCGGGCTTCCCTTCAAGATCTTCAAAACGCATCTGCTAGGGAGAGGTTTCCACACTCTTGTAAGGAATGTTTCGTTCTTCTCTCCAACATATGTGGGATCTCACATAGTGACTTCATTGTTTTGACATGATGAAATCACTGCCATTGAGGCTTAGCTTACACTGGATTAGTAATAGAAGGAGGATATAGAAAGTAAAAGAATCTATGAAGAAACACTTTGATCCTATATTTGGAAGCCGATGTTAGATGCTTGGTACGTTTTTTTTTTCTCCTAAACTTCCTAGAGGTCAGGCTTAAGGCATATTACTGGTTTACAGCTTATTTCATAGTTAAGAGTTGCTTTGATGATGAAATTGCACTACTTCTGCATTTGTTTCTACTTTTAAGAACTTAGGAAGCTTGTAATCAAATTATTGTTTGAGTTATCATTTATCAATAGATTATTTGGTGAAGAAGTCGAGATCGAACAGAAAACAACACAATAAACCACCTTGGGTTACTGTGGTTGAGGAGGCAAGCTGGAAATGTAGACAGTTTGAGGTCCTGAATTTAAATCATTGTTGGTCACCCTACCTAGAATATTGAATAAACATCATAAGTTTTCTGAAGGAAAACGCTATAGGTTCGGTAGTCGTTACAAAGGAATTAATCTAGGTGTTTATAAGCTTGTTTAAATTAAACGGTACACGTACACCATAGGGAAGCATGATGCCTTTTTCTTTTTTTAAGTGCATTTTAGACTCTTTATTGTAGATTTTGGTGACTCGAAGACATAATCCGATCGATCGAATAGGAAGTATGAGAAGACTGATACAAGTGGAGTTTTGTTATAGTAAGAAAAAGGGAGGAAGAAAAATAAGGAATTAGGATATGCTCTCTCCTTCATCTTGAACTGACTCTTAACAGTGCAACTTCTGGCTTTCTTTGCTTCATAACGAGCTACGGGAGGTCGCTCGTGCTGGTTTTGTGACTTAAACAAAGAAATAAAAACCAGAATCTATCGTAGTTCGGTTACTTGAAGCCCTTGATTGTTTGAGAAAGTCATCCCAGGTTTGGAACTTTGTTTTCTTCTTTTAGCTGTGGATAATTACAGTTCAGTTGTTTTCAAGTTTAATTAGATTTGATTGTGTTAGGAAAACTTGGACCAAGGGATATTTGGAAGTAATTCGAAGGAGAACGAGGTAAGTCCAAGTTCATAAATTACCAATCTGTGTGTGCTTTTAAAGCATGTAATGACTGAGATTATTCTGAATTTATGAGTTTTTTGTTTGTCAAAGAATCTAGCAAGAAGAGTCCTTAAAGTCGATTCGTGGATTAGAGGTCGGTCGGTCGGTCGGTATGCAATCGTTTCTGTTATGCTCAATGAGCAACCTTGTTTTCATCTGAATTCTGCAATTCTATATCTGAGTTCATATCAAAACCTGAAGAAACTGAGGAGCAATTAAAAGGAAGAAGTTAGTGAAAAAAAACAACTTTTGCTGTTCATTTTTTTATTATTACTATTATTTGGTGATGCATTGAGAGATCTCACATCAGTTGGAGAGGGGAATGAAACATTCTTTATAAGGGTGTGGAAACCTGTCCTTAGCAAACACGTTTTGAAGACTTTGAGAGGAAGCTCGAAAGGGAAAACCTAAAGAGGACAATATCTGCTAGCAGTGGACTTGGCCTGTTACAAATGATATCAGAGCTAAACACCGAGCGATGTGCCAGCGAGGAGGCTGAGCCCCGAAGGAGGGTGGACACGAGGCGGTGTGCCAACAAGAACGTTGGACCCCGAAAGGGGTGGATCAGGGGGTCCCACTTCGATTGGAGAAGGGAACGAGTGCCAATGATGACGCTGGACCCTGAAGGGGGGAGGAGGGTGGATTGTGAGATCCCACGTCGGTTGGAGAGGGGAACAAAATATTGTTTATAAGGGTGTGGAAACCTCCCCTTGGCAGACGCGTTTTAAAAACCTTGACAGAAAATCCGAAAGGAAAAGCCTAAAAAGGACAATATCTGCTAACAACGGTATTTCAAACAATACCCGTTTCAAAGCAGGGACAGATTCCTATGGAACAAATGTTTGTATCTGAATCCATTGATCTTGTGTTAGCTATCTTGATTTGGTTTATTTTTGGATAGTTAAATCAAGAAATTCTTCTCTGCTAAGACCTGTAATCACAGCGAAAATCAAGTTCATAAGAAGGCACCTTACGTTTGGTTTGCTTTGTGCCAAGGGTGTCGGTTGAGATCGATTTTCGGCTCATTTTTTACCCAACTGATACCGAACCGAATCAAACCGACCACTTGACCCAAATCAACCTTACCAACATAATTTATTGTAAATATGAGCGTAGTTTATTGGATTAAACACCAATTATCATCTCAAAAGGCAATTATTTGATATTCTTAATATAAAGGAAAATTTGGTAAATTTCTTTTTATTTTAACACTATAAATGAAGTGTTTGGTACCGTAAATTTTTTAGTTTTTCATATATAAAAGTAAGTTCCTTCTTTAAATTCGAGTGGTTTAAATTTCATTTTACCTTAGGTAGGCAGAGAAGAATTTTCGGTATGTGTTTATAATATAGAAAAGTCATATATGACGATGACCTATTATTTTCTTTTGCATCTAATAGTTCACTTTATAGATAATCATATTCTCATACTTTCCGTTTTTCATCACGATTTTTCTTCTTTTTTGTCTCACCCGAAAAGATAATCACCCGAAAAGATGATCAAAAGAATCAAACCAACCCCACCAGCACTCTGCACTCAATTATCATACATCGATAAATTTAAAATTTAAACACATTCGTTGAATCTAAATTATCACAAAATTTAACCTAATAAACTTACACAAAAAAAGAAAGAAAGAAAGATCAACACAAAATCGAAAGAAAAATCTTCAAAACAAGAGATGTCAAATTTGCACCTCCGAACACCCGTTACGTGTTCGTGATGTCAAACGTTGAAAATATAATGAGAATTTGTGGTGGGCATGGAGCTTTGTTGGATGTGAAGGTAGCCAATGAAAGAGAAGAGATATTGGCTCACGACTTTCATAGACATGTGTGGCCAACAAATGTTAGGTAAAGAACAACTACTTTTGACTCATCAACTCAACGACAACAATGCACTAAAACGTCTTCTTTATTAGAATTTCCACTATGAGTACACGTTCAATGTTCAAAGCTCGAGCTCCTTTACTCGATACTTGACGATTTTATCGATAGAGCTATCATGCCTTTATTTTTTTGTTCTCTTAAAAAACTTCATACTAATAGAAATTGCGTCCCTCACTTATGTACCTATGATCTTCTTTACGTGATTAATTATTAATTAAGATAACCAAACAAGTTAGAAAAGTACCATGGAAACCTTAACATGAAGACCTTTCATTTAAATAAATTTAGAAAGTTAGACATTTAAATTTTGAAGACCATGTCACACGAGATGTAGAGAAATGTTGAGGCCATCAAGTGCTGAATTCGGAACATGTTGGAAGGACTGTGGGGTAGTATTCACTCTTAAGAAGCGAGGAACATAGATAACGTGACTGTATTGCATGAAATGCAGATGAATGTTGGAGCCATCAGATGCCGAATCCATGTTCCGAATTTTAATATGAACCCTGAGCACGAGTCTTACCTACAATAAATCAATTTTAGGTGAAGACTTCAAAGTTTCAAAGTTCCAATTATGTCATTCTATAAAGTCTTGTGTGGACAAATTCAATCACCGATTATTGTTTGTTGGGCTTTTATAAAAGTAGTGATAACGACAATGTTCGAGGTAAAATTTCGTCATAAGGTTGAATACAAAAGGCTCGAAAAAAAGTAGGGTTATCATAAGCTAATGTATGGTCTAAAAAGTCACGAGGTTAAACCCGATCGAACTCTAGAAAGGTTGATCCAACAAATTGGACCGAACCCATTTGGTCAATCTCTTAACAGTGTAGGCATGCCTATGCCAGTTTGTCTGACCCGTCGACCCCTTGAGGATTTAAGGCTAGTTTGGTTGAAACCTACTTCGACAGAGCAATGTAATCAATCTTTTAGGGGTGATTCTCAAGCTACTGAGATCGATCAAGATACCAATCAATTTAATGAATCTCGAAGCGAAATCAAGTTTAAAGGGGAGAAAGAGGCCAAATGTTAGCTAATACTCAACTCTTTGGCTCTCGGAAGCTTCTACTGAGCTCAAAGGGGAGGCATTGAACACGAGCGTTATGTAATTATGACGTCTCGACAGTTAAACAAGATTTTCAAAGAGTGTCGGTTATAAGTACGTTAGTACTACATCAGTATCAGTTATTCTTGTTTTGCAAATACATTTTGCTCGTAGTTGATACAATGTTAAATCGGTTCATGAGTTCTACTAAACTTTAGGTTAAATCGATCACGATTTTAAGGATATAAAATTAATTTTTTCTCGATCCGAAAATCAAATTTTCACTCTTATTATTGAACCGAAAAAATCAGGGTTAAAATAGTCATTTAGCCAATTTGAAATCGGTTCGAAAAATTTTACACTAAAATTATTGTATTTTATTTTTCTAAGATTTTTATTTGCACAATGTTCATAAAATTTCAAGGGATAATTAGTTAATTATAATTATAATTATTGAAAATAATTTTTTGTATTAACTTAACTTAAATAATCATAAATTACTTATTAAATATATTTAAAATGTTGGTAACTAATTTACTAATTAATAATTTTAGTGAATATATAACTACATTTATTGATAAAATAATGAATTAAATACATTTTTATAAATGTTATTGATTTATTATAACTAAATAATTAATTATATTAATTTTGGTAAATCAAAATCAATTAATTAATTAACAATCGTATAAATTACACATAAAAGCCAGATGAAAGGTACGGAATAATATATTTTTTTTTTAATGATTATTAGAGTAAAAAGGTAAAAAATAATCTTGAAAATTAATAATTCAGTCTATAAATATTTGTAATAATTTCCTTAAATTTAATATTTGTAATTTTCCTAAAAAATATTCTTAAGATTTAATAATTTTTTTTACCTGCATAAACTAATTAGGTATAAAGATGTCTACGTAGCAGAGCGGAGGTAAAGATGACTTTCCCGTCCCTGACCCGACCCTTACCCTTATTTTGCAGAGCGGAGGTAAACATGACTTTCCCGTCCCTGGCCCGACCCTTACCCCTATTTTGCAGAGCGGAGGTAAACATGACTTTCCCGTCTCTGACCCGACCCTTACCTCCATTTTATTCTCAATTTATGCATAATTTTCTATTAAATTTTATAAGGATCGAAGCAGAGATTCGCTACCGAATAAAAATTTAAAGATATTAATAAAACTTTTGAAAGTATAATGAAGTATTTAAGAGATATTTTTGAAATAAAATATAACAATTTCCTCCGAAATTAAATGTAAGCGTAGTTATTTCTTTAGCGGGTATTAATAAAATATCATAATTTCATTAAAGAAAACTAACCGTAAATTTATTTTTGAATTTCTGAAGTATTATTAAAATTTTTGTAAGTTTCGAGATCCGAACTTGACGTTTCAAGGATTCTCTGTTCATCTTCGTTCAAGGCAGGACACATTTGACCCCAATGAGTTACATACAGTGACTCTAGCTAAGGTTGTCAGCGGTCTAGATAAGACGCAACGCAGGACTCTCAATTGATATAAGCTATGACTCTCCAACAACGATTACCGACGAGGACAGCAACAACAAACGCAACCCTTAAGACAAAGTCTATAGCGAGAACTCAGAAGGCGGCTAAAAATCGTTCGAAAGCGAGTAGCTAAGACCCTGGTTCCGGGAAGTATTTATCTTAATTTATTTAGATTTAATGTTTGATTTTTTAATTTATTATTATTATTATTTGTAATTTTTATCTAAATTAAATGACGTGGGAAAAGATACACGCTATGAAATGGTGTGTCTTTTGAACGACGACGACGAAATAATCAAACAAAACCGCCGTTGATTTTTATATATTTCTTTGTCGTTCTGTTTCTCTCTCTCTCTCTCTCTCTCTCATAGCTGTTTTCTCTCTCTCCTCTTCGAGCTCTGGAAATTGCAGCCACTTTCTTGGAGACGGAACAAGAAAAATCCGGAGCTCTTCGAAATTCTGCAATTTTCTCATCTGAATTCCTCAATCGGAAGCTTCATCAAATGTTAGATTCTCTTCCGCCGGAGGTTTTGTTCTACATCTTCCTCAAACTTTCCTCCAAAACCCTCATACTCTGCAGCTGCGTTTCAAAACCATGGCGTTCTCTAATCACCGATCCGGTTTTTGTCGTCTCTCACCTTAATCAATCCAACACGAACCGCGGCGGTGATCGTCTACTTCTCCTCCGGCGGTGCTATGGTACCGGTAGCAAGAATGGCGAGCGCTACTCTCTGCATTTCGATACTGAAACCTTGGGGATTTACAAGGAATTGAAGCTTCCTTATGTTAATTGGAATGAGAATTTTAAACTGGTAGGTTCTTGTAACGGATTGTTGTGTTTGTTAGGTTTGGATATTTTCTTGTGGAATCCTTCGATTCAGCGATTCCTCGCTGTTCCTTGGCCGAGCGATATCTTCACTGTGTATGGAACGCCGTACAAGTACGCGCTTGGATTTGGCTTCGATTCTCGCGCTAGCGACTTCAAATTGGTTAGGTTAGTGTATATTGAAGGTGAATCGCCTTTGTATGATTATGAACTTCCGCCTAAGGTGGAGTTGTATCAGCTTAGTACGCGTTCTTGGCGACAAATTATCGATCCTGCTCCTTGTTATGAAATACTCAAATCGCAATGGACACAGATTTTTATGAACGAAGCTGTTCATTGGATTGCGTTCACTCGAAGCCGCAGAGGCTTTCGATGCGTAATTCTGAGGTTCCATATGGATAGTGAATCTTTCAGCACAATTGCACTTCCACATAGTTTGGTGAATGAATTTCCACAGAATTTGAAAGTTGCAGTGCTTGGAGGATCACTTTCTGTTCTTCAATGCGGCTGGTATCCTTTCGGTAATAGATACGTTTCATCTGTTTGGATGCTGAGAAAATATGATGTACCTGAATCTTGGACAAAAATTCTGAGTGTTGATCCATCTCAAGGGCTGGGAATGGCTCTCCGTTGCAGGGAAAACGGTGAGATGCTTATGACATCTAGAAATGGAGAACTGGTTTCATACAAACCAGAGAATCAAATTGTGAAGGGGCTTGGAATTCGTGGAGCTCATGATTCTTTCTTTCTGGATACATTTGTTGAAAGCATAGCTCTGCTTAATCAAGGGAAAAGAATCGTGAAAGAAGTGCTTGAAGATGACGATTGGGATGAATATCATGGAACTTCTGCAACTCTCAACTAAAGCTTCAGATCGGTAAGCAATAATGTTAGTGTAAATTGATTGAAATTGTTTATTTAGTTGCAGTTGAATTGCATCCTGTTCATGTGTATGTTAATTGAAATTGAATACTGAGTTCCATTTGATTCTGTTTTCTTGAATGATTCTATTGAAGTTTGAGTTCATGAAGCTATTTTCAAGAACCCAAAATCAATTTTGAGAACTATGGATTCTTTCTAAAGTTCTTGAAGACATAAAAAAGTTAGATAATGGAGATTAGGAGAGGAATGAGCGTTTGAATTCTCGAATATATGATCACGAAAATTTGAATTACGTTATTCCCGTTAGTAACCCCTCGTTGGAAAACTAAGTTAGCGATACTCTCATCTATTCATACTATCTTGCTCTTGATAAGAAAATGTCATGCGTCTTAGTTATGTTAGATGAATGGCCTCCCACGTCCGAGCGACCCCTACCCGCTCAACGTCCATCATCTCCTCCCCAAACATTGTTTCGTCGACATGGGTCGTATCAATTTGTCTCTCCTAGGCTACCGTCCAAGTTGTTTTGTTGATTCATGGGTTAAATTCTTCTAAGAACGGGATAAAAAAAGAAAAAGTAAAAAAAGGCTAATTTTGATTTAAATTTTGATATTTTTAATTTAAATTTTGGGAGCATAAGATAAGATTACCAACTCCTTTTCTACTTTTTACATGGAACAATGGTCGAATTTTGTTCCGTTCTTTCTTTAAAAAGAGGAAGCGTACGAGAAAATGGGAAACAAGAATCAGAATGTCACTAAACGAGTCTTAGTGTTCTATTAGACACACGGGCTCTATGCGGTGACCTCGATAACTAATTACCACAAGATTATTTTGCAATATATTATTCAATTACGTGCATACATATCTAATAGTAAAAAGAGGAATGTCCCATATCACATTAGTAATAAAAAAAAGAACTTAGTTTGATTTGACCATAGTCTCGAGCCCGTTTGAAACAACTTACATAATCAAAAACTTTATTCAATCAATGTAATGACCTAAGCCCACGGCTATATTGTCCTCTTTGGGCTTTCCATTTCGGGCTCCCCTCAAGGCTTTAAAACGCGTATGCTAGGAGAAGGCGGTTTATTATCCTCCCCAACCAATGTGGGACATCACAATTCACCCCCTTCGGGGCCCGGCGTCCTCGCTGGCACTCTATCCTTCCTCCAATCGATGTGGGACCACCCCCAAATCCACCCCCCTTTGGGGCCTAGCGTCTTTACTGGCACACCGTTTCGTGTCTACCCCCTTCGGGGAACAGCGAGAAGGCTGGCACATCGTCTGGGCGGTTTATTATCCTCCCCAACCAATGTGGGACATTACAATTCACCCCCTTCGGGGCCCGGCGTCCTCGCTGGCACTCTATCCTTCCTCCAATCGATGTGGGACCACCCCCAAATCCACCCCCCCCTTTGGGGCCTAGCGTCCTTACTGGCACACCGTTTCGTGTCTACCCCCTTCGGGGAACAGCAAGAAGGCTGGCACATTGTCTGATGTTTGGCTCTAATATCATTTGTAATGACCTAGGCCCACCGCTAGCAGATATTGTCCTCTTTGGGCTTTCCCTTTCGGACTCCCCTCAAACGCGTCTGCTAGGGGAAGGTTTCCACACCCTTATAAGTGGTGATGTGTTCTCCTCTCCAACCAACGTGGGACATCACAAACAATTTGAAATTAGCTCGATACCGTAAACAAAAAGTCCTAAAACCCTTATACTGAAAAAAAAAAATATGGAAAAAGTTCGGGGGATATTTAATCTTTTTAAAATAATGCGACACAAAATAAACACAAATTTAAATAAAACAAAGAAATTAAGGTATTTACCCCGATTTAACCCGAGGGCTAAGAAAGAAAAACAACATGAATGCATCCATCTTAGTTTTGGTCCCATGATTATCACTATAATATTGTTGTCTGTATAAGAATGTCTTTCTTTTACCTGAAAAATAAGAGTAACATGTAAAATAAATTGTGTCTATGGATATAATGAAAATTATTTTAATGAAATTTTTAAGAAATTATTAAAATTATTATTTATGAGGATTTAAACCATTAGCGCTGAGCAATAGCGGAGAAGATAAATTCGGATTGGAGTCGAGCTGTGTAAGATTCAGACAACTATGGCTTCTTACTGGAGCTATGGATTCTCCGTCTCAGATGCTGCGATTCCCTCTACTAGCAGAGCCTTCATCTCCAATCCACAGCCATGTCGTCTACGGCTCCCTGCATTTCGAAAGCCCCATACCAAAGCGAACAGAATCAGAACTTCCTTCTCTGCATTGCCTTTCGACCTCTCCCCTCCTCCGATCGACGAGGACCTTCTTGTAAGTTTCTTTCCTCCTTTTATTATACTTTGTTGATCTGTTTACTTCGGTAGAAACTGGAGAGGAGGGAGAAACTATCGCCAAATGATTTTGCTTTGAGACTGATGTTTATAATCGGTGCTTGCGGAGGCTGTTTGTTGTTGTTGTTATTATTTTTTTGCTGAAATTGTTTCAACTGATTTGGCTCTGTCGTAAAAATTGGAATGAGACGCTATTGTTTATTGGCATGTTGGAGTTATGATATTTTAACTGATGACATGAAGACATATGCATTTAAATTAGGGAAGAGGAGGAAAAAGAAAGAAAGCAATGTGCTGGTATGCTTGATTTCAGAGAAATGATTCTCAAATCTTGTTCGGAGATTGAGAACCGTCCCTCGTTTTCCTTTTCAGACGGCGGTTTAAGACTGTATTATTGCTAACAGTTGTTTTATGTGCTAAATTCCAATTGAAATGTTAGTATTTGCAATACTCTAATTTAGATATCTATGATGGACAGGAGGCTGCGACTACTGAAGGTGCGAGGATTTCTGATGATGGGATTATTGAAACTTTTCATAATGATGATGAAGCGCTGGATGCAGCCAATAATGGGGTTGCAGTATGTAGTCTTTCAGCGTTTTTCTTACTGGTGTCATTTTTCTTTTTTCTTTGTTTAGTTTGAGAACTTTTTATAGCTCCCTTTGGAAAGAAAACACTGTTTATATGCATCTCTAACTGTGTTAATCTGGTAATATTCTCAAATATATGAAAGCATTTCTAAATTGCTATTTGTCTGAATTACAATATGGCAATTAATTCTTTAGTACCCAAATGAAGTCAGAAGATGGATGGATGAATTAGAGGCAGTATAGTGTGCTGTAGAAGTCTAGATGGTAATAATTTTCATAAGATGGTCAATTAGAAGCTCACCTCCTGTGTGTCTGCCCTTAAAAATATTGCATGTGTCACGAGAGTTAGCTTTTTGACTGTTAGGCAAGACCATTAGGTTTGTGAGGAAGAGCAAACTTTTGATAGGCCTTTTTTTTTCTATTGTTTATCTTCCTATCTCATAGGGTAAATTGTCACCTCTTTTTTTAACTTTTATAGATACTCCACACTTTTGTTCAATTGGAGAAGTTTCTTGTAACTCACATAGAGTGGAGGTTTTCTCCCTGTTTTTGTAATTTCATATTTCAATGAAATTGTTTCTTAGAAAAAACAAAAGTTATATCCTTCACAGTTGATTTTTTTTCATATGTTGTTAATTGTTAGGTTGTGGATCTCTCTCATTTTGGCCGAATAAGAGGTACATTCTCTTCTTGTTGTCTAATTTTTTGTTGCACTATTATTTATGAGTTTGATCCTACAGACTGCGTATAAAAGTTTTGCCGCCATCCTTTAAAGCATTCCATGTAATAATATGGAGATTTATGGCTGCTTATGATTTTAATGAGTTTGATCTTACAGATGTTCTTTCTCTAAAAGATTTTGGAATTGCTTATGATTCTCTCTCTTTAACTTTTTATTTTATTTTGATTATTATTATTGTTTTTTTTTAACTTAATCATGAACATTTGTTTCTTATTTTTGTTTTTCAAGCTTTAGCTTAAAAATAATAATAATAGAATGATAAATGATGTATGTGTATATGTCTTTGCTCCTTTGAAATATCATGGCTTTGGTGGCCCATTCTTTCTTAAATGACCTCATATTGTAAAAGGAAAAAGATCTTGTAACAACATGAATACATTACAATTGAGTGTGAAAGAAATAAAAAAATATTTTAAGTTGAGTGATTTTCCCCCCCAAGGGATAACGTTGGTGGCAGGGGGTTGGTGTGTTTAGAAATTTCCTTCAAGGTTTTAGGTTCAAGCCCCTTGGTGGAAAACTTAATAATTGAAATCCTTGTTGTATCTTTGAGCTAGCCTTGGGTGAGGAGATGATGTGCAAAATTCACTGCGCAAGAATATATTAATTAATGACAAATACTAACTAATTCTAATGCAATTAAGCACTCAAGAATAGATAATTAAATTCTAGCAATCCTCAAGTATGGAGCTAAAATTACACAATGATTAAAACATGAATCAATCAGCAAAGGTTCTGGAATTGGCAGAAATCCTAATTTTAGTTTTAGGTCTCGGTTGTTTTGCAATGATATGGCGTGTTGCAGAAATACTGTGGAACTGATGAAACGCTGTAGCATTTGTGCAGCAATAGCACGCAGTGCACTAACAAAATTATCAAATTAATTTTCAAAAACTATTTCTAATTCGTGAACTCCAGTTCTTAAGTCAAGATTAACACGTCTATGAAAGCCCAATATTAAGAACATGTGATTAGGTCGAATTTTCTAAGTATACAAGCCAAAAGTATATGCCTGTACCTTTGATCTACCCCTTATTCAAGACATGAGCCTATTTTTGGACAAGAGACAAACTTTCCATTGATATAAGAAAGCTAGCCTATTCTCCACTTGTACTTGAAACCTGTCCTCCAATGGACCTGGTCCATGAAACCACAGGCCACATGATCACAACTCATGTGCCTTCAAGATCACATCGTCTTCTTTCCTAGCCCAATGGACTTTGTTTGCAATCAAGACTTCATTGAGCATTTGTCCACCAGATATAAGTGTACTTTAACGTCCTAAAATAGTTTAATTGTCCACCAGATATAAGTGTACTTTAACGTCCTAAAATAGTTTAATGCACAACTTTCTTAAATCAAATTTTATGCAGTCATCTTCTGTACTGAACTTCTCATGCTTCTCAACCGGTGGTTGAGATTTTCCCACAAATCTTGAATACTACAGTATTTAGTGCTTTTGCGACCATTTTTCTTATGAAACTGATGCATTTATGTACATGAAGTTAGTGGAGAAGATCGTTATCAGTTTCTTCAGAACCAAAGCACAGCTAATTTTGAAAGTCTCTGTCAAGGACAAGTAAGTTTGAAATAGGCATATCCTATTATAATCATGTTTGGTTATATTCAAATTCTCTAATAATGGAATTATATTAATAAAAGATTGATGTTTTATGTTCTTTTTTCTGTTAACTACAGGGATGCAGTACTGTGTTCGTTACGCCCACTGCTCGGACAATTGATATTGCACAAGCATGGATCATGGTAATGCTGTCAAATAATATTGCTCCATGGTCCATGGTTTTCTATATCATAACTTGTTCGATTTCATTATAATATTCACTTTTTATACATCGTGTTAACAGAAAAATGCCATCACATTAATTGTTTCGCCAGTGACCCGTGAAAGCATAATTCAGATGCTCAACAAGTAGGTGTTCTTGTAAGTTTTTAATTGCCCCTTCATGGGTTTTTTGCTTTTTTCTTCTTGACTATAAGTTTCCTTGCACTAGAACCATAACTTGAGAGTAGTAATTACGAAACATCAAGACCACAATTAAAAATTACATACAAACTGAAAAATTACAGGAAGGCCTCCCAACCAGAATTAATCTCAAAAGATGGGTAATTGGGAAAAGCTCCAGAGAGCTCTCCAAGAAACTGGATGGGTCTTTATCAAAGATGAGCTTTCCACCCAAGGGATCCTTCTATTTCTGAAAAACCTCTATCTTGTAAACCAAATCCCCGAAACTACAGATTTAACAAGAGAAACCCATAAAACTGTTGCCTTCTCCAAGGGCGTGACTGCTAGGAAGATTAAAAATATTAAAATTTACCTAAAATTGCCCAACATCGAAGATTGAAAGGAAGCATCCCACGTTAACACTCTTAGAGCATGAAAACTTATCAACCTTTTGACGTGATAATTAAAAATTGCGTTGAAAACAGATTGGAACAAGCTGATTTCCAATCCAAGAGTCTTTATTATTATTATTTATCTTTTAAAAAAATAAAAAAGAAAAAATCCAAAAGGCTTTCCAGAAAGAATTTTCTCACCACTGCCTACCATGGTCAAGGGAAAACTTATCATAAATATTTCTAAACTTTATCACGTTCCACCAAGGGCTTCCATAGCTTTCACGTATATTTATTTTTGTGCATTACCCGGAAACTTCTTTCATGGACACCCTAGCCACCACGTAATGTCACAGTTCACTTGATTTAAATCCTCTTCGTGGGCTTCACACTCTCAAGCTTTTTGTAAATTTTTTGTTATTATTAGCCAGGTGATTATTTCAGATTGGACCCTCTTTCTAAGGTTTATTTGATTGGTCTTTTCCTGTTGGGCTGTTTTTTTTTTATGTCTTTGTATATTCTTCCATATTGCCCTTTCTCATAATAAATAAGATTTTTTCTTGTTTACATTATTTATTTACATGGAAACAATATTTTTTATTGATAAAATAAAATGAGATATTGCAAAAATAGTTGCAATTCATTTGCATTTGGAAATCAAATCTAAAAAGCCGTTTGATTAAAAGAACTCCATTCTTCTTCCTTTAGTTTTTAAACCCTAACCCATCATCCTCCGAAGGATCAACTACAGAATTCCATCCAATAAAATGTGATATCTTTTAGGCACCGTGAAGTTTCTGAAAGAAGTTTCTCATATGGTTTGGTATTTCTATCTGCACTTAACAGAAACACAAAAAGAGACTATAATAAACTGGAAGATTGGGTCACACCAAATTGCGTAAACACTTTCCTTGGAACATCATTGTGAAAAGGATTTGAGTACACAGTCTCATGTTAACCTATAGTGTCATAGTTTCAGAAATTTATTTCATCCATTAGTCCAACTTAAGACAGGCAAACAACATAATTTATTTGATTATTCTAAGGAATGTTGCATGGACTTTCCATTAGTTATTGATTCGTGGAGACGGGGAGGACAATATTGGATTACCAAGCTTGATTTGCTAGTGATCATACTGGTGAACATTAGTGTGCTAGCTATGTGTTAGATTTTCCTTTATTCTTTTGTATTATTAACTTCGTATTGTGGATCTATATTTATTGTTTATATATGTAAGAAGACCTTATATTTGATTTGAATATAAAAAAAATACAATATCTTTATTCTTCCTAAACTCAAGTTGGCATAAGAGCAGCAAACGAAATGTGGTGTAAAAATACAATATCTTTATTTCTTCCTAAACTCACTCTTTCTCCAAATTGGTGTCCATTATGTAAGAAAAGAAACGAATCACAAAGCCACTTATTTATGCAATGCACATATGCTCAGAATTTTTGGACAATGATTCTCAATATATTTGGATGACATCTCACATTTCCTAGGGAGGTAAAGGATCTATTAGATATAGCCTTAACGTACCACCCTTTCGAAAATACAAAAGGCCTATTGTGGAAAAACTCATTATGGCTTTCTTTTGGAGTATGTGGAAAGAGAAGAATAAAAAAATATTTGCAGAAAAGACACAGACTTATACAAAACTTTTCGCTAATGTTGTTGACCCAGCTATATCTTGGTATAAACTGTCTAATATTTTTACTCCTTTAGTTAAACCTCCCTCGTTGTAAATTGGGAAGGTCTTTTGTAAACATCATGGATATTACATCCCTATTGTAAATTTTAATCATCAATGAAATTGTCTCTTAGTTAAAAAAGAAAGAAAGAATATAGATTAACAAGATACTAGAAGAGTTAAAATTGTATTAGAGAACACCTATACGGGACTTTTATATTATTAACTTTGTATTACAGTTCTATATTTATTATTTTTATTTGTAATATTTTTCCTTACTGGTAGATGATCTTTTTTCTATATAAGAAGACCTTGTTTTTGATTTGAATATAGAAGAAATACAATATCTTTACTTCGTCCCTGAATTCATGTCTATGGAGGCTAAAACGTATTAAGTTGCACACGTCTTTGAATATATATTGTCATATATTTGTGTGTATAGTTTATTTATGCATATAATTTTTTTTCTTTTCTATGTATACCATTTATTATTCGTAAGTTTACAAAAGAATTTTTTACTAGGTACATATTTTTGGCGGACAAAGTAGAGATTCAAGATATTACCAAGCAAACATCATTGTTGGTGTTGGTGGGACCTAAAAGTAACCAAGTAAAATAGCACTATGCAGTTTTCATGTACAAGCAATATTGTTTTTATTCTTATTTCTGGTTTTCACGTACTAATTTTTGATTAACCCTCAAATGCAAGCAGATCATGGAGGCTTTGAACCTTGGTAGTATAGCTGGAGAACCATATGGAACACATCAGCACTTTAGCGTAAGCTTTTATTTCTAATTAAAGCTATCTGGCATTACTTTCCTTTCTTTTTCTAATGAGAATCAATGTTAAAATATTGAGATGTGACAGAAACACTCCCCTAACATTCAAGGGGCGACAAAAACTTGTTGAAAAATTAATTATAAAAGTTGTTTTGTTCTAGCATTACTAATCTAGACTTAAATTACACAGTTTGGAAATATGTAGATGTTATTTGGAATACCAATGAAATTTGGAATCTTATTGTGCAGGTTAATGGTATGCCAATTACCGTTGGGGCGGGAAATATCATTTCTGAAGAAGGTTTTTCACTGTTGATATCACCTGCTGTGTCTGGACCAGTATGGAAAACTCTAGTTTCTCTAGGCGCTGTTCCAATGGGCTCAGACGCATGGGAAAAACTGAGGATATTTCAAGGTGTACATCCCTCAACCTTTTTCTGCTCTTTGGTGTTCTGGTCCAATGTTGTTTTGTGCACTTGAAATTTTAATGCCTTATGTGAATTTTGATCAATATGATCCTTTACTGTGGACACTGTTAATCTGTAGTTGTGACTCAACAAGCATCCTGACGTGATAATCTAATTCAACGTCTAAACTATTTTTGACGCTTTACCTTTTTTTTTTTCTTTTTCTGTTCATTTCTAACTGGGAGTATGTTTAATCAGATGCCTAATCTTTCCCAAGGTGTATGAACTAAAGAACTATAATAGCTTAAAGAATACTCTAGGTTCATTCCATAGATGTTTAAGCATTATCAATGAGATTTTTTTTATTAGACTCTCTATCAACAGCGCCAGTGCTATTCTCCATCTTGGTACTAGTTGGCCTGAGTTGTCAACGGTTTGCAGACATCTCTATGCGTTAACAATTCATCTCTATGGATGGATACTCCTTTCTTGTTTAGTTGGGTGTGGGTAATTTTTACTTCCTGTCCCACCGTCAATTTGTGGTTTGTATGTTGGAAGAAAAGTTTTTTCTCTGAAGGCGGTAGACTTACCATCCGTTGGTTTTGAGTTGTGTCTCAAATCAAGAAATCCATGGAAAGCTATCTTTGTTGGGCTTCTCCTTTTCTTTTAGTTTGTTCATTGGTCAAGAGTGATGAGTTTGATACTTTTGGGAGGATAAGTGGTTGGGGGATACACCATTTTTGCTCTTTGTTTCCTTGATTATACCATTTTTCTTCTATGAGTATTCCCTTAGTAGCGTCCGTTCTTCCTACTTCTTGGAGATCTTTCTTGATTATACCATTTTTCTCTCAATACCTGTGGATGTAGCCAAGTCTTATTTTGTTTGATTGGAGCTCCTGTTATACCGTGAACTCTTGTATGACTTGATAATTTGAGTAAGTTTTGCAGGTATGCCAGCTCCTCAGAAAGAGCTTACTGACGAGTTCAATGTACTCGAAGCTGGTCTTTGGAATTCAATTTCTCTCAACAAGGGTACTCATTTCTTGCCATAAAATTTCATCACACCTAGCATGGATCGATTATTCAATTTTTAATCTCTGTAGGTTGTTACAAGGGACAAGAGACCATATCTAGACTAATTACATATGATGGAGTAAAACAGAGATTATGGGGACTTCAACTATCAGATTCAGTGGAACCTGGCAGCCCAATAACTATTGATGGGAAAAAGGTAGCTATTTGCATTTTTTAATCTACGTGGAAACTTAAATATCTTGGCAGCGGACTTGCGATTGCGCGACACTCACTTCTCAGCAACAAGTAAGTTAAGCCAATTTGTTTGCGCATCACCTATGGCCAGACAACGTATGCTCGAGCCTCTAGCCCCGATTTAAGAAGAAAGTTTTAGAAAACGGGGGCAGAGAGATTTTCGAAGGAGAGTTAAAAGCAAGATTTAGTGAGAGATTAAAAACAGTGTTATATAGCATGCAAGCAAAGGCAACAACAACTTAGCCGTATATAACTATTCGGGTAGGGAATATTATGTCCCAACCAATTCATGAACCTCTTTTCCCTTTCTCAAGAGTGATTTCATAGGCTTTATGAAACTCCTAAGAGCTGTCACTGAAGAATTTCTGCCCTTTGCCTCTGCATGAGCATGAAATTTCTGAACTGCATGACCATGTTTTAGGTTGAATATGTATACGTTTTGATTCAAATTGTGTGTAGGTGGGAAAGCTGACAAGCTATACACCAGGAAGAAAAGGGTTGGAGCATTTCGGTCTTGGCTACATCAAGAAGCGAGCTGCTTCCAGTGGAGACACAGTAATTGTTGGAGAAAACACCATTGGTAGGGTCGTTGAAGTTCCCTTTTTGGCTCGACAACCGCCACTGTCCAACAGCCCAAGTAACCTGCCTCGAAGCAGTGTACAATAATTATTGCTAGTTCTCTGTTCTTGATCCAATGCTCTATGTTTCTTTAATGATGTTTAGATACAGATACTTAAGACTGATGGTTTTGGAACCCTGTTTGTGCATATCATCGGGGTTTGGTTGTACTTCAACTGTATTTACAATATCAAACCACATTTTTTTTTTACTATTTGCCTAGGTAGTGAGCTAGGGATTTTAGCATAAGAATTTAAACTTCTTTTAAGTGTTTCCCTGATGCCCTGGTATTATGCATAGGTTAGAGGTCACTGGCCGATATTGTCCTCTTTGGACTTTTCCTTTTGAGCTTCCCTCAAAGTTTTGCTAGAGAGAAGTTTCCACACCCTTATAAAGAATACTTCGTTCTCTTCCCCAACTGTGAGATTTCGTAATCCACCTCTCTTTGGGGGGAGGTGGGCAAGTGTCCTCGTTGGTTTATTTTCCTCCCCAACCGATGTGGGATCTCATAGTATGTGAGTAGGCCAAGGGCACGATTCGATGTAGAGAGAGTCCTTGTGTTGTGTGGCCCTTGGTGGTGGTGTGTTTCGTGTAAAAGTGCCTTGGGGAGAATGAATCACATGCTTTCTAGATGCAACTCTGCTCCCTTTATTTAGGATATTGGATTCTCTCGATATTTCCAAACCCGAGGAGGCGGGAGAATTACTATGGAAGTCTAATTGGAATTATAAACCATTAGTAAAGGATATTATTTGAAGTTTAAGAACTAAATGGACATCGGATCAAAATCTCATTAAAAAAAAAAAAAAAACGAACAAAAACTCTCTAATTTACCGTCACAAATTTTAAATCTAAATCTCTATATGTTCGACCTCGGTTAGTTCTTATTTTAATAATTTTTTAGAAACAATATATAACTACATGTGTGTATCATCTACAGATCATTAATAATCCTTTTTTTATAAAATTCAAAATTTTCATTTTTCACGGGTCAGGTGTTAAAAGGGTATTTTTGTCATTAAAAAAAGCTGTAGAACTGGAAGCCCAATTCGCAGTTTGTTCGTTCTCGGCCCATTGATGATGAACCACACTTGGAGAGCGGACGGAGACTTTAATCCGTCCGTCTCCGAATTCCAAATTTCCAACAACAATTGCAGAGTCGGAAGAAAAAACAAGAGTGGAAGATCTGGAGAAGAAGCTCGCACCTTCAGAAATCTGACCAAAATGAATAAAACAACCATTTACGCTTGGCTCGTAGCAGTTGTTTGCTTCGTTGTTTTGATGATTGTTACCCCTTCAATCCCTCAGTCGCAGGAGTACCATGATTTCGCCGATCATCGCCGATTTCTCGGTTAATTTCCCTCTCCTTTTTATATCATCTGCGTTTCTGATTCTTTCCGTCTATTAATGAAATGCCTATCCTCTGTTTACAATCTATCGCACTTTCATTCCGATATGACTTGCGTAGAGAAATAGGAGTTTTAGAAGCGATCCCATATGGAATTCTGGGGTTGAACCGATCAATTTCTTGCTGTTGGATGTAGTTCTTTTGTGTTTTTCCTCATTGCAATGGTGCGGAGCCTTTGTTTCGTAATTCCGTAAGTCAAGTATGATAGTTAATCTCTTTTTTCTTTTTTTTTTTAAGAGAATCCTAAATACAGATCTTCTGAATGTCGCTTAGATTGGTTTTGGGTCGCTTTTCAATTTTTAATATGACTTGGGATCGATGTTTTAAAAGACTAGAGGTATTCTCTAGATTCTTTCCCTTGAAGAGTCAGGCATAAGTCGGTGATCAAAGTAGAAATGAATCAAATTCCATAACTCATGTTGTATTAGCGTTGCATTAAATCATTATTATTCTTCTGATGGTTAAAACGAAGCGAAAATCTTCCTGTCCTTAGTTCGTTCTAATGAAGTCTGTCACTGCAATTGTGATTACTACTTAAAATGTAACATCGGTATTGATTTTAGCACGAAGATAACTGTGAATGCATCTATTTATTAATGTGATTGTTTCAATTATTTTTAGCATCATACATGTAACGATCATAGTGAGAATCATCACTCTTATTTATATTCTTTTGATAAGTAGGTTCCGAAAACCATAAAAAGAACTTCCTAGTTCACTTACAAAAGAGGAATCATTATTAATCTAAAAAATTTCAAGCCTCTTATGATCTGAAGAAGGCTTAATCCTCTTTCAATCTCAGAAGATGTAAGCCTTGAGGTATATATATAGTTTGAGTTTCACTCGAGGCTTGATTTAGGTCTCTACTTTTTTTTCTTATTCAATTTTTGTTGTTGTACATATATGTTTTGCTAAATATTGATCTCAAAGTTTTGGCCTTTTCCTTTTTTTCAGGTATACCTAATGCTCTTAACGTAGTTTCGAATTTTCCCTTCTTGGTTATCGGTCTCATAGGCCTTGTCCTTTGTTATCGTGAGAATTACTTTAGGCTGAGGTGCATTTTCTTTTCATATCATTTGTCTATCAGCTTTCGTAATGTTTTGATCTTCTATGATGAAGTAATTTATTGTGTCATGTTAATTTTAAATTGATTATGTTTTCCACAGTTTGCAAGGTGAGCTTTATGGTTGGACTTGCTTTTATATTGGCGTGGCTCTTGTAGCCTTTGGCTCCTCGTATTATCATCTTGAGCCAAACGACGCACGCCTTGTTTGGGATCGTTTACCTGTGAGTCACTTCCCCAATTATGGAGCATTGCTTATATAAATTATTTCGAACATCTAATCGTATTGCAAGCAGTATATTGTAATTCTGAATCATTTACTCTTCTGGAAATTGTAGATGACCATTGCATTCACTTCGATCATCTCAATCTTTATTATTGAAAGAATTGATGAGCAGAAGGGAACACTGTCCATCGTGCCTTTATTGTTGGTCGGTATAGTTAGCATTTTATATTGGTGGTAAGTGCTTTCAAATTTTCTTTTAACAGTTAGCATTTTACTAGTTAAACTCGGCATTGTTGTTGTAAACAGTTCGGAATACTTCATCTTATATCATTGAAAAATTGGTCTTGGTACTAAAGTCCAGATTATTAGAGTCATCGAGTAATGCAACATTAATGGTTTAGTGGGAATGATAGGTTTGACTTTGTTTTGTAAAAACACTGTATGCTAGCCAAAGACCAAGTAATGCCATATTAGTTATTAACGTTACAAATGCAATTCTTGTTCGAACTGCTATCTGAGCTTGTGTGTTATTTGTAGTACAAATTAACTGTCTAGCTTTTGAGAATTACGAATCTTCTTTGACTTTTGGATGATCAAAATGCAGTAGAAAAGATCTTAAATGTTGCCTTCAAACTTTCGGAGGTTAATGGTTATCTCAACATTTAAATGCTAGAAATACCAGCTTGCATATGGAATGCACTTTAGGGAATTTCTGATCTGGGTTTCTTGCTGTACATGATTGACCTATGTCTTTTGCAGCTTGTTTGATGATCTACGCCCATATGCACTTGTCCAGTTTCTTCCTTGTATTGCTATTCCATTAATGACTATTTTATTACCTCCAATGTATACACATTCTACCTACTGGCTTTGGGCTGCAGGTCAGTTTCTGCTTTAAGGTATTCTGTTGCTGTTTAATGTCTTGCATTAGTGTTGACTGTTGGTAATATGTAATCGTGGATACTTTGTTATACTTGCAGGGTTTTATTTATTAGCAAAGGTAGAAGAAGCTAGCGATAAACTGATATATAATTGGACATTTCATATTGTTAGTGGTCACACGCTCAAGCACTTATGTGCTGCTATGGTTCCTGTCTTCTTAACTTTGATGCTTGCTAAGCGAACAATTGAACCAGAAAGGCAAGTATTTCTTGCTCTCTATTCTTTTAATTGTTTTAAGCTTGCCATTGTTTATGCAACAATGATTTATTTTGGAAGTGCGTACTCGTGGAAATGCTTCAAGTAACTCTGAAATACTAAAATGAGACGAAGTAGAAGTAATTATGCAAATGTCTGACATTTCTCTTGCAGTTGTGTTTTTATTAATTTCTGATATGGAATTGATACTATGTTTGAATAGGATCTTGTTATTTGCATGTTTTAGATTTTATAGGATTTTTTAGTTTATATATAATAGAAACAATTTTATTGAGGATATGAAATTACAAAAAGGAGTTGTTAAACTCCAATAAGCCCCAACCCAAGGTAGTCACACAGACCTTATCCAGTTGGATAAAACAGAAGAAATGCTAAAGCACCGACACTTTTGTTTCATTTTCTTGCCAACAAAGGGGTCAAAAGGAATATCCTTATCTTGGAAGATTCTTTCGATACCTTTCTTGCCAAGTAAGCTGGAAGAAAGCCCTGAAGAACTGCATCTAAAGGAGCTTCTTTTCCTTGTTGCAAGGATGACCCAATGATGTAGATATTATATTTTCCATAAAAGTATGGGTCATGGTACAAACCTTGAAAATTTTAGGTATCTGGCATTGGTTGAGTTGGTTTGACCTTGTTCTATCTCCTCCCACCTTTATGTTCTTATTTTACCCCAAGTCTGATATCATTGTTAATGGAACATGAATGGTCCTTTCTTATGATATGTATATCTCTGTAATGGGATATCTCTTTGAGATCTTTTTGGATTATGATGTTTTTCTCTTTTAGATGGTGCTCTGTTATCCCAAGAGATTCACATGGTTTGCTCACCATCACCTTAGAAAAATCTTCTGATAGTTCTATGGACAACATATCCTCTGTCTCTCACTCCTTTCAAATCTACAGTTTATCTTCTCTTTTGGCCGATTGGAGGCGCTTTTTGTAGCCTACCTCGACGTGGGATCAATTTCCACAAATTAGATATTGAGGTGGTAGAGGAGTGGATGTGGTCTTTGGTGATCAGGATAAGTTATTACTGTTCCTCTTACCTTGTCTGCAAGAAATTGGTCAAATCATGGAAGAATATCTGGGTCTAGGAAAGTAGCATAGCTGGAATGTTTCCAAAATTGAATGCTCTTTCTTCTATTTATCACAAGACCATACTGTACTTTCATCCATAACTTGCATACTTTACCATTTCAATATCATTGCATTATAAGCCTTTTATGAACACTTGTTTTGTGATGTCTTGCAGGCAGAGTTTATATAAGATTTGGAAGGTGTCATGGATGAAGGTCAGAGATAATAAGACAAAGGTAGAGGCCTCAGCTTGTTCCTTCTCATCTATCCCTGTCCAAGAACCACAATAGTTGTGTAAATTCTTGCCAAGCATATTTAAACTTCGACCAAGTAAATAATGCACTTGTATAGTTGTATGTAAACATTAAGAAACACCACGCAAAACTCAGTTTTCCAGATGTAACCACTTATTAGTTGTCTCCAAATTCTTATATGCCGACTCCAATCAATAATGGAGTATAGGGTAAATCCTAGTTTTTGCCATTGAATACTAAACTTATCAATGGATAACATTGTTTTAAATACTCTTTTTCAAGTACTTAAAGATTGAAATGACAAATTAAATATTTTTTACTGTATTAGGACTTTTTGTCAATTGACCTTCTGATCAAATCATGAGTTTTTTTTTTTTTTTGAATGAATGACTCGATTTTTAGATCAAATTATATATGATCTACGGTTTAAAAGTAAGGTTATATAACTTCTTTAAGTCACAAGTAGTGCGAGAGTTATGAGAGTAGGAGGACGAGGAAAAAAATGATTCAACTTGTTTGGAAAAAAAAAAGTAGTGCGATGTTTCATTAGCAAATCTAAACTTTTACAAGTGTATCAATTTATATCCTATGTTTGGAATATATTTATATCCTATGTTTGGAATATTTAGTGTTCACATGTGTGAAGAGTTTCCCTATATCAATTAACCGAGTTTCTGTATATCAATTAACCTCACGAACTTTCGTAAACTTGATTCATTTACGAAAATTTAGAAACTTCATTGCTAGCGCTATACTAGTAATTCTCTGTACATGTAAATCATAGTTTTTTAAACTAAAGGTAAAAAGTGTAAATTGATTCCATTATACAATTACTAGTTTGGACTGTATTCTATCTCTTGTTCCAAAGCTTACGATTAGTTTTCACTCAATGAGAGTTCTTTATGATGAAAATGGTCCTTAGAAGAAGAAAATCTTGGGATCTAACACTTTGTTTAACTAATTACTTCTATTGAACTCACCAGAAGCAAACTCCAAATCAATCTTACAAACGAACAGTTTATGGAGCTGATTGATTATCATTAATTATACATACTGAACAGGCAGAAGCTCCAATAAGGAATTATATATATATATATATATGGATTAGAGCAAAAGCTCAATTTCTAAATCAAAAGGGTAACAGACTAGAAATTGCTAGAAATTGACCTTAACAGTGGACAATCATCTACTGGAATGTGTCTGCTCCTCTTCCTCTTATGGCTTCACTTCCATCAATGCCCCAAACGAGTTTGTATATTGGTGAAACTGCAATCAAAATGTTAACGGACTATTTATTTTTGTTGTTAAGAAACATTTCCCTAACTAAATATAGAATTGAAACAATGATTTTCTGTTTCCCATTTTTTAAAAAGCATAGATTGTGGTCTTCACCTCTTTCATAATATTCTCGCATTTATGCAGTAGTTCTTGCTGTTTATGGACATTAGATTCTCTCATGGAATTTGTTTTTGAAGTCACAGCATCAACCTACCACCACAATTAAGAGCAAAACAAGTAAAAGAGAATTCTTGTCATGAGCATTAAATGGATTAGACTGAATCCTTTTGAAAAGTAAGATTGAAGAGAAAACAAAACCTCCATGAGCACTGCTTCAACATTTTTTTGCCTTTGTTCTAAATCAAGCTTCATTGATTCAACCTCCAACCTCACGTTATTCAACTCTTTTGCAGCTTCCTCACATTTCACTTCTCTTTCCTTCTCTGTCTGCCTTCTTAAATCTTCCAACTGTCGCACTGGATGTAATAGTGAAGTAAAGACGCCATTGTACCACTAAAAATATATTAAAGAGCTAATTTGATAACCTTTCTTTGTTATAATTTTTCGATATTATATTTCGTAACTAGCGTTTTTCTTTGTTTTCTCATCTACTTAAAAAACCTCGCCCAAATTCTTTCTTTTGTGTTTTTGAAGTTTGTCTAAAATTTGATGTGTAAACATGTGATGAACACAGAAAATGTAGGAATATGTAGGTTCAATAAGCTTAATTTTTAAAATTAAAAAATAAAGAGATAGAGCCAACCACCTTTTGCTTCATGTTCAACCAATTTGACCTGGAGCGATTTATCTACAACTTCCTCATCACTTAGCTTAGCTTTCAAGGCCTTGAATTCTTTTTCAACCGACTTAGCAGAGTTAACCTATTAAAAAAGTGCCCATGACTTAGCCAATAAAGTTCTGTCATGACACCTCAATAGCGCTATTAGAACATTCAAACCTGTTCCTGTATAGTCTGCATCTGAGCAAGGTGCTTCAACATTTTCCTGGAAACCTGAAAAATGTTGCGTCAAGAATTCATCAAGCCATCAACCGAATTTTCTTTAAAGTGATAAAAAATTTCATATTGAGACGGATATCTAATATGTATATATATAAATTTTCTACAGTGAGAAAAGTAATAATAATATAAAACAAGTGAATGCAACGACGAGGTACAAGGCAAATTTAGCCTTCATAAATAACAAAAAAAATCACGTCACAAAAACTAGTAAGAGATTTGTGAAAAAGTTGTCTAAATGAGCTTTGAACAGCTTATGAAAATTAGTAAGAGATTAGTCTTAGGAGTTGGAACCCTTATGATTTTTTTCTATCATGTAGGCTAAATCATATAACAATAAGTGTTTTTCTTTTTCCTTCTTTTTAGGGATATCCATGAGTGTCAAGGTAAGCTTGCATGCATCTCAGACTCTATTACATTTGGTTGTTAAGGTAACCGATTAGATATTACATTTTCGTTATTAAATTTTGTTTCCTTTCGTCAAAATGCATTAGACAACGATGTGATCTGAAGTTTAATTTAATAACAAAAAGCCACAAGTGGTCAAAAACAGCCGTGAATTCATGACTAAAAACTCTTAAAATCTGAGTTGGTGCAAGAATCAGATAAAACATGAATAGGCAGAAAGTATGTTGTTTTTGAGGTCAAACTCAATTCTAAACCAAAATATAAATAAGTTTAGATAAAGAGAAGTAATACAATTGTACCAAATCAACATAATCTCAAATGGGTTACCTTTGAATAAACCTCAACAATGCCAGTCTTCTCCTGAAAAGCTTGCATTGCCAATTTTTCAGCATTCTTGGCTTCCTCCCTAGCTAATTTTTTCTCCTCCAAAGCCCTCTTTAAGTAGAAAAAAATGAAGGGAGTTAATTATTTATTGAGAAAAATGGCTGAAAGAGAATTGAATGCACGATTATCAAATAGAAAAACTGGCATAAACTACCTCAAGACGATAAGAGTTAATACAATCATACCCTCACATTTTTAATTTGATCTATTAGTTCCTACACTTTTTTATTCGAAACAGCTTCATAAAATTGCAAAAAGGGAAGACTCTGATCTAAAAGAGTTACACATAAAATCTCTCAACCTCCCAAACCTCTTCTAAAGGCCTCTTCACCCTCTCAAATTCTACTATTTCTCTCCATACACTCCCCATAGTACTACATCAAATAAATTGTTTCTTATCCAAAAAAAGAGAGAAAAAGAAACTCAATCCCAAAAAAGATTGATGCTTAAACAATGGGAAATTACTAACCTATTAGCCTCACTACGGGCATGTGAAAAATCATGGTTAGAAACCAAAGGATGTTTTCTCTTAAAAAAAAACAATAATTGGAGAATATAAACATAACTTTTGGTTAAAAAAATGGAGATGAGGAACGTAGAAACAAGGGGGAAAAAACCTGCAACTTATCTGGTGACTGAACAATTTTTGATCGCAAATTTGCATTTTCTTGCACACTTTGTACGAGGAGAAATTCTGCATTAGAAATCTGAAAATATACAAAGAAATCAGTGAGAACATAGCAAACATTTTATGAACATAGCAAACAAACGGTTATTCTGCATGTACGAAAAATATAATAATAGTAGAGGAGACGGCTCCTTGTGCTAGGGTCAAGGACAATGCAGAATAAAAGTTTAGTGGTAAAAGTAGCAGCAATAAGAAACTTTCAAAAAACAAGAATCACATAATGGAATTTACAACAAGAAACAAAAGCGTGGTCGTAATTAAAGAAGATTAAAATCCTCAGCACCATACCAACCAACACTAAACACACCAATTTGGGTCAAGAACAAAAGCAGAGGCTCAGCAAAATAAAAGAAAATGGAAACCTCCATTACTTTCAATCCTTTCCACCCTACATGCTATCGAGCATCCCATTTTTCTCTCAGAAAATAGAAACCTCCCACCTTCTTAAATAAACCAGGACACCCCTCCAACTCCATCGATAGAGCAAGGTTTTATCAAGCAGTAAAGGGATTCATTAAACAACTTGAAATTTCTTTCTTAAGAGTTTCAAAGATAATCTTCCGATCAACGGAACATCAATATATTCCAAGGAAGACAATGGAACTGGTTTACCATCCCCCAACCTTTGCTGACCTGAGATATACTAAAACTCTCATCCATCCAACTTACTTGGACCGACCACCTGCTTTGGCTTTTGAAGGAAGTCCAACAGTACCCAGAAAACCTTTCAACCTCGTTTTCTAATCCAACCAAAACCCAAATAAAGTTTTTCTCTCCTCCATTGGATGAAAATGAAAATTCCACAAACCAACCCAACTGATTGGAACTTTTAAGATTGAAAAGTAACCTTTTGAAACTCGCATTTGCTTGAAAGCTCGACATTGTAGGAACATTTCCGTAGAAGAGAGGGGTTGCTCAACCATCATGACAATTCCACTGAGACTTAATGAAGAAAGAATGATCCTGCTTTTTTTTTTTTTTTTCTTTCAACAAATAATAACCTTGACCTTGACCAAAAGGATTTATTGGCTACACAACTACTCTTCATCTTGCAAAAGAGGAACTTTTCATGAAATCAACAACGCTTATAAGAACCTAGAGAGGAGAGAGCTGCCTTTTTCTTGAACTAAGCTTTGGGATAAGAAATAAGAGGTTGAAGGGATTAAATTTTACAATGGGCGTTTTTAGACCTAGCTAAACTTTTCTCCTCCTTTTGGTGTTCATTCTATAAAAAAATTGTAATTATGAGCTATTTCATATCTTTGCCAATTAGGAATCCCTTTTAAGCTCATTGATCATGTGGGGATAACTCGTCTCCCACACTGTTTCACATGGTCATTTTGTTAGTATATATATCTCAATTTCTTTTACTTAAAAGAAAAATACATAAAAAAATAACTTCAAACCTCATATTGATCTTTCTACCCATGAACTTCAAAAAAAAAAAAAAAAAAAAAAAAAAAAGAAGAGTTATAACTCCACCCCAAAAACTCTTCCTCATCAACTCGCAAAAGGTTTGATATCACCCGTTTGTTACATGAAACAACAAAGCACTAGTGGATTGAACTAGATTCTAACAATTATTAACATCTCAGCCGGAGATAATGCACTTCTGCCACCTCCTGTTTGAGTGACCTAAATATTTCTAGTTTAAGCTTGGTATTTTCCATAGAATAATTCAAATGCCTTCTTTCAGCTGAGTTTAGGGACTTCCTTCAGTAGCAGGGATGGGATACTATCATACAGTGGTGGCCCCTCATTAGGAAACTATACATGGAGAGAAACAAAAGAATTTTCCAGGAGAAGATACTTCTCATAGGTTTTCGGGATTTGACAAGTCTGCACTCATTCATGGTGCTTTCGTTACAAAGACCAATTCTTTTTTAGAAGGTTTTTTGAGGTTCAGAGTGCTCTTGTTAGAGGTTCTTTTTTATATAAGAAACAAAGCTTTCATTGAGGAAAATGAAATAATACAACAGCATCCGAAAAATCAAGCCCACAAAGGAATTCGATTAAAAAAATGAGTTCCAATCAAGTAAAAGAAGGCCAAGCGAATAATTACAAAAGATCTTAGAAACTGACTCCTAAAGGGAAACATAAAACCTAACACGTGGTGGCAAGGTTCTTCCCTTTCTTTTGTATAGTTCATTTATCAATGAAATCTATCATTTCCTCCTGAAAAATGAAAAACTCCTTGATGATCTCTCTTCAGCCCCAGTCTGAGCAAGTACAATCCAAACACCTCAAAGAAACAACTCCAAACTGCACAAGCAAAACCACAATTCAAGAAAATCATCAAGATCCTCTGTTTCCCTCCTAAAGAGTACAACACATCGGCCCTATTATCAAGCAAGAAAGCTTCCACAAAATTTGATCCAAGATGTTTACTCTTCAGTGAATGACCTGACACACAAAAAAACTTATTCTTGGAAAATTCCAACTTCAACGAGGTAAAGACAAAGCCACTCATATGAAAGAGGCTCACCAAACACCAAAAGTAAGACCTACAAGAGAAACCATCAAACAGACTTGGCCCAAGTACAAACATCCCCTCTCTCAATAGTGAAACATAACTCTCCAATAAAAGACAAAAGGTCCATAATATCTGTCAATTTCCAATCAGACAAAGGACAATGGAACTCCAACAAAAGAGATGGATAGTGCTTTGAGTGAAAAAAGACAACTTCTACCAAATGAAACCTCATGGAGGAGAGATGATATAACTATGAAAGCGAGTGCAGAGGGGTCTATCCTCACTCATTTATCCTAAAAAAAAGTAGGTGCACCTCCCATCACCTACCAAACAAAGCACTACTTGGGAAAAGAAAGGAAATTCTTCAGAGAAAGCTTTCCATGGGTTTGTAAAAGTGTCAGTAACCACACTTTAGCTCTATTCAAAATGGAGAAACCCATAATTGTTTCTAATGACCTTGTACCATAATGAGTTGGACTAATGAGAAAACTACCACAATCATTTAGCCAGCAAGAGTTATGGACCCATAACTTACCCATGTCTAAACCTCGAAGATCCATCAAATTCAGCACCACCTCTCATCTCACTAAATGAGATCATTTCCCCTTCTCTACTGCCCCCAAAGGAAATCCCTGGAAAGATTCCTTAGGATCTTATAACTGACCAGGGATCCTAGACAGAGAAAAGAAGTAGATCGGGATGTTGCTTAAAAAATATTGAATGAGGGTGAATCTATCTTTTTGAGATGAAACTTTTCTTCCAAGAGGAAAGCCTCTTGCAAATCTTATTCAGCATTAGGTCCCAAAACGTAGGATTATGACCAAGGGCCTCAGAAGGAAAAAGGGAAAGACGTGACCTCGCAACCCACCAAAGCGACCCACTTTTTCAAATTAAGAGGATCACAATTCATGTACAAAATCTAACATCTAGCTCTATCAATCCTCAAATCTAATATGCCCTAAAAGAAAGCAAAAAATTGATAGGTTAAGATATGACTCTTCCTTGTCCAAATAAAAGAAACTAGTATCGGCTGCAAACTTCCTTGTCCAAATAAAAGAAACTAGTATCGTCTGCAAATGGAAGATGAGATGAGAACAACCTAACTAGTATCGTCTGCGAACGGAAGATGAGATGAGGACAACCTATCTCTCCCTACTTCAAAGCCCACCAAAAAATTACCCTCCACCTCCTTGAGATAATTTGATTTAAAGAGTCCACTACCAAGAAAACACAGAAAATGAGAGTGGAGGCCCCCTTGTCTAAGACCTCCCAAAGCGTAAATCTTAACTCTTTGCTTACCGTTGATGAGAATCAAATGACCTACCATTCTAATGCAGGACCTCCATTTCAAGTCGGACCATCCTTTTTATCCTCATTGGACTCAAGAACATCGATGAAGATTGAATCACCATCCATATCTTGGTGGTTGTGACTTTTTGTGTTGTCCAAAACATTTCTTCGAAAAACTTTTATCCAAGAAGTTTGAATCCACAAGATCATACACTTAAAATCAATGCTAAAAACAACACCGTTCTTACGAGCTCAAGTTCTCTACAGCCTTGTTGCCAATAAAGACTTGGTTTAAGATTTGCCTACCCACCATGAAAGCACTCTAAGGATCTAAGATTGTCGTGGAGAAGATCTTCATCAATCTATTAGCTAGCACCTTTGCAAAAAGTATATACACATTTGTCACTAGACTGATCGGTTTGAAGTCCTTGATCTTCCTTGCCTTTTCTTCTTAGGGAAGAGACAAATAAAGTTTCATTCAACGAACTATCTAGAACTCCGCTCTCATTGAACTCACTAAACACCTTCTAAGGATCGTCCTTAATACAATCCCATTTGTCCTGAAAGGAAGAACGATAGTAAACCTGTCAAGACTCAAGGCCTTTTTCCTATCAAAACTAAAAATTATCTTCTTAACATCCTCCAGGGAGAAGGGAAAACCCAACTCTGCTATATGAAAACCAGAAATAGGACTACAATACAAAACTGCAACGAAGAACGACAAACAACTACCAGAGCATAGAGATAATAATAATGATAATTATAATAAAACCTCTTTAATCCCCCATAACATCTCTCCACCATGTTCTCCAGTCCAGGAGACCAATTAAATCTTTACTTCTCTTTCAACTTGCTACCCTATGATTTTAATGAACAAGAAACGAAACTTTTAAACTGCTACATGGATCTCATCCCCTACCACCAAACGCCACTTTCAGATGACCAAATAATTTTAATTCCTCATGGTTTAGTGCAAATTTGTGCCAATCGTGAGTGTTTTTTTTGTAATTCCTTATACTGTTTGGGATTTTTCATCTCCTTTTCCATTTGTACACCTTATTAGTATACAGAATATACAAGTCTCTATTTCCTACCAAAAAAAAGTTAATAATCTAACCTTCTCGTCCATTTCTCCAGCTTTCTCTTTCAACTTCCGGATTGAAGCACGCAATGACATCTGCTGATTGTTAAGTCCCCCAATAGTTTGATGTAGTTCTTTCACTTTAGCATCAATCTCTTGAACAAAAGGCATTTCCCTTTCTCTTGCTTCGTTGTACTCTGCGATCTCTGCATTCAACTATAATACACAAGTTCAGCCAAATGGGGGGAAAAACAAAAAACACAAATATAACCACCTTTTTCAACTTTAAACGAAAATAAAAACAAAAAAGGGCTGAAATCCAAATACCTGAGAAATTTTAACCTCCCATTCCCTTTGCTGGTCATCAAGGGTATTCAGCTCATTCATAACTGGAGCATGTAGATTGATTTTGGCATCTCTTCAAATGAAAATGTAACAGGCATAACTGAGGATCAGCATTATCTATTCATTTATGAAAAAAAAACATACTTCCATGGATATATATCATGCTACATTTTAGAGATTCAAATAAATGGAACTTAATTAAAATACATTGAAATAATACACATATCCTTATCGAAACCCCGTGCATGGAAGGCCCTGCCTATTCAAAAGAAAATCGAGCTGTTGGATGTAATTATAAACAATAAAGCATAAAATATAACAAGTTGAAGTGATAAATTTTCGTAACTTCATCTGTCCATTCATTCAATCATCACGAAGAAAACAAACCTACTGTAACAAGATAGAAAATTTACCAGATTATGGTGACCAGTGCACAATGTCATTGAATTACAAAAAAACATCTATTACGCCTACAATCGAATTAACAACAAGAAAGAAGCTGTAGCCTTTGTTTAATATAATTTGATGAGCCAAACTTACATAACTGGGGCAAACATAAGTAGTAGTTAAATAATAAATTCATCTAATTGACATTTTACTAAAAATTGTTTAAACCCCACTACAATAGAAAGCTTGGAAATGAGTAGAAATTACTTGGTTAATGCTACGCACTAAGCTAGGTGATAAACCCATAAAGACCTTCTCGACCAAACTACTAGTTGTTACACTAGTTGTTTTCATTTGTAAATAGTAAAGGACAACATAGAGAAGAAGATAAAGGTCGTACTTGTGAATGCAAAAGTTCAGCATTGCACTAAGGAAAATTTCTGTCCTGTCAGGGTCAGGTTTTATCAAATCTTTCAACGTAAACTTTTTTGGACAGTCCAGAGAGGCAATGACATGCTTTACTCTGTTGTACAACTTCATTGTCTGAACTGAATCCATATGCAGATCAGGGTTCTCGAACTGTTCCAAGGCAGCAAACTCAACTTGTCCTTGGTCTTCCCTGCATATATAACCGACAGCTATAAATTGCAACCTTTCTTAAAAAGGATCCGAGAAAAGTGAAATAAAATAGTTCATAGTTACGACACTTCAAGGATCTAGAATGAAAAGGGAGAAGGGAACTTCAGAACACATTGATGGTAAATATTTTCTTCAAGATTAAAAAAAAAACCCAAACGGCACAAGAACCTCACGTTTGAAAGTTAATTATTGAAACTTTAGTGCAATGAAAAAGCATAAATGGGGTTAGAGCCCTTCTATTAACAATCAAGGATGAATGTTTTACAAAATCTCACTGACCCAGACGATCTACACAAGTTCATCCTATTACGTACTAACAGTCTCATTCATCACTTCCATTTGGTCTATGCAAGTGAAGATAACAAGTAGCAATGACCTTGTAATATAAGACACGACACAATTTTTTTTTTTCCCTCAAAAGTAGCTTGAGAATTTATCATCTCTATCCATTGTGATGAACCTAGAAAAACCATGAAGTCCTGCCGTTCACAAAAAACGGATTGGCAATATTTATAGCACCTGATGCTTACTGCAATGCTAAATGACCAGCTAATGGGAAATAAGGTGATTGTTTGCTAAAAAGATCCGCCAGTATAAAGGCCCAATGTACACTACAGTGAGTCCTTGGAAACCCAACAACGTACGGCATGGAGATCTTCTTCTATATCTTCTAGGGCTGCTGATGGCGAATACAAACCAAAATAACAACGGTAACAATGAAATAAAGCAGAAAACTTTTACACAATGATTACATCAGAATTTCCTTCTCTATCAGTAAATAAATAAACCACTTTTATGCTCCAAGGTAAGTTATAAAAGAACGTCATAAAGAGTGTTTACAAGAAGAACAATGACTCATGTCTAAACTAACGACATTTTTAATTTCTCAACTCTAAAATCTCTGTTCGATTACTTGAATTCTCTAAGAACAAGAACACAGTAAGATACATATAAACTTTTGTTCATTCTCCTCCTTTCAAAAATCATTTCAAATACTTGTTGATAAAAGTCTATAAGCAGAGGACTTACTCATGGAGAAAGTCAAGGTAGATCATCAAACGAGTGTAAAGATCTGAGACCAAATCTGGTGCGGGGTGAAGGAGGTCCCGCTCTGTTACAGCAGCAATTTGACACTGTGCTAGTAGCAACGCAATATCTGCCCGTGGAAGCCTCGGAAATTCATACTTCGACATCCCCAACTACTTCTCTTCAATACCCAGGAAATTCAAAATTCAGAAGTAAAACAAAAACATTGTCGCAGTAATGGAGAAGACAACAAGATAGAAAAAATTGACATCAGTCCCACAAAATACAAAAATTCAGCATGGATCCTTATTCTCTCTACCTAAGAATTCAGGTAAGATTCGAAGGGGAAATTTCCATCTTTATACCATTAACAAATAAGTAAAAAAGAAAATATGCAAGGTTTTGTTTACACAAGCCCTAGTTTGTGTCTTGAAAGGCATAAATGAAGATCGAGAGAATATCAATAAAATCAAGAGAGTACAGAATTAGTACAAATTAAACCCGCTATGAGGGAGAGCGGCAGCGACATGTGAATTGAACTCAGGAAACTCATGGCTGCCACCAAATTAACTCTTAATTTTTTACAAGCGCCAGAACAGTTCCTCAGCTAAAGCCCCAAACAATTCGAGCATTTCACCGACATCAGTCGGTATATCGTTTAAAGAATCAAATCCACTAGAAAAGCTTCTCTTTCAGGACATTTCAAACGAAAACACAACCAAATTCACAGAATCTAAACGGAACATTACCAATCGAAGCATTACACTCCATATGACAACACATAGCATGATGGAGATGGAAGAAACAGCTTACCTCCACAAAAGCTCAGAATTCGAGCGAGAGAGGAAGGGATGATAGTGCGATTAATCAAACTGAAAGAAAGAGAATCGGGCAAAGAGGAAAGAGGCGAAACCTGAGAAAAGCGTCGGGCAAATCTCTGCAACACAGATAGCAATTATTCTCGAAATGTCATAAGGCGGGAAAATGTGTCTCCATGGATGGGATGAGCCGAAGGCTACCGGTTTGATTCGGCTTTTCGCCCATAAGCTAACCCGAACCGAACCGAACCGAACCGAATAAGAAAGTGGTTTTTCTATAATATCTTTTTTAATCTTTATCTTTTTTTTTTTTTTTTTTTTTGTCAAAATTAGAATTTATTTTTTAATATTGTTTTCGAGGATTTCGAGGAACCCGAACCGAACTGAAACGTACGATTTCGAGGATTTTTGTTTTATGTAATAATCGTTGAGAAATTGGACTTCATTTAGATTTGACCTAAATCACTAGTAGTTAAGTGAAGCTTGTACTTACAAAATGAGTGAACTTACTGAACCTAAGAATGTTCGATTAAATTAAGCTTAGAAGCATCAATTTGAGCATAAAATGTAAGTGAAATTACTGTTAGAATGTCTCCGAGCTAGATCGGATAAATTGAGGCTATTATATCTTAATGAATATGTCTGATGCATGTATTTCTTGATGGTTAACCATGTTTGTTACGTTAATACGATCACGTTTATGCCTTAAGAGACAAGTCTCATAGGGAATTTATGTACATCATTTCATTGAACCATGATTTTTAATACTGGACCTCATGTGAGTGAGTGCTAGCCCATAATGAGACCTAGGTGGAACGTATATGAGCTCATAGTTACAGTGACAATTACCTTCTTAAAAATGTTGATGTACATACAAATGAAAATGAGGGCTTATCGACCATGGTTGGGCATCGCTGATTGGATGCCAACGAACCATCAAGTAATATCTCAAGACGAGCCAACTAAGCGCCCGATGATTTGGAAAATGAAAGAAAAAGAAAAGTTATGAGAAGTTGGGTTAAATGTCTAAAACATTTTAAACGATGGAAAGGTTTAAGTCATCCCACTCGAAGAAATTGTTCCATGTAATTGCATATTCTAACCCCGATAATAGAGTCACTCACGAAATATTTTTAATACTCAATTTTTTTGTAAGTAACAACGAAGACGGGTGGTTGAAGGCGTCAATTTATCATATATTTTATGCATTTTTAATGGGTTTTGTTTGAACATGTATTGGTTTACAGAGGTCTTTTGTTTCGAATATATCTGTTAGTCGAACATGTATCTCCCTAACAGACGTAATTTAAAACTGTGAGGCTGATAGCAATGCGTAACAGACCAAAGCAAACAATATCTGTTAGCAGTGAGTTTGGGCGGTTACAAATAGTATTAGAGCCAGATATTGGGTTGTGTGCGAGTGAGAACACTGGCCCCTAAGAGGGTAGATCGTAAAATCCCACATCGGTTGGAGAGGAGAACGAACCAAAACGAACAAAATCGAGTTAGATTAAGATCAGTCACATTGGTATAAGAAAAAAAAGAAAGGTAAGAACAACACGGAGTAATAGAAGGTTTATTATAATATATAGTTCAAAGTTACATACGTTATTGAGTAGAAAGAAGCTCACGATTCAAATGAAGACCCTGAAAGCTTTTGAGTCGAAACTAGGGACACGTTTAGATAGGTTTAAGAGGAGGAGATAAGGACCCTATGAGCTTAAATCAAACCCATGGGTGGAACACCGGGAACATGAGGGATAGTGATGGTTGGAAGAGAAGGAATAGAAGGGATAGTGACTGGTGGAACAAAAGGTAAAGGCAAACGAGGAATAGGGATACCAGGCAAAGGAGGAAGAGGAACACCAGGCAAACGGGGAAGAGGAACACCAGGCAAAGGAGGAAGAGGCACACCAGGCAAACGGGGAAGAGGAACACCAGGCAAACGAGGACGAGGAGCCGGGAGATCCGGTAAAAGATGACGACCTGCTTGAGTTACATGAATACACGAAGAAGATAAAGTGACAAGCAAAACAGCGATGAAGAACGACTTGAACGATGCCATGATATCACCTTGCATTGATATGAAGAAGAGATGTGTGTGGAGGTTTTTATACACAAATGTCAACATCCTTGCTCTACTCTACTCTACTCTACTCTACTCTAATCTAATGCCCACGGATCTACCGTTAGTAGATATATTGTTTTTTTTGGGCTTTCCATTTCAAGCTTCCCCTGAAGGCTTTAAAACCCGTCTCCCAGGGAAAGGTTTTCACACACTTATAAACGATGATTTGTTCTCCTCCCCAACCAATGTGGGATATCACAATCTACCCTCCTTCAGAGCCCAGCGTAAAGGCTGACACATCGTCCGGAACTTGGCTCTGATACCATTTGTAACGGTCCAGATCCACCGTTAGCAGATATTGTCCTATTTGGGCTTTCCCTTTTAGGCTTCCCCTCAAGGCGTCCAAAACTTGGCTCTGATACCATTTGTAACGGTCCAGATCCACAGTTAGCAGATATTGTCCTATGGTGATTTGTTCTCCTCCCCAACCAATGTGGGATATCACAATCTACCCTCCTTCAGAGCCCAGCGTAAAGGCTGACACATCGTCCGGAACTTGGCTCTGATACCATTTGTAACGGTCCAGATCCACCGTTAGCAGATATTGTCCTATTTGGGCTTTCCCTCAAGGCTTTAAAACGCTTCTCCTACGTGAAGGTTTTCTGTTCTCCTCCCCAACCAATGTGGGACATCACAATCCACCCTCCTTCGGGGCCTAGCGTCCTCGCTAGCACTCTTTCCTTCCTTCAATCAATGTGGGACTGCCCCCAAATCCACCCCCTTTGGGACCCAGCGTCCTTACTGACACACCGCCTCGTGTCTACCCCCTTTCGGGGAATAGCGTGAAGGCTGGCACATCGTCCGAAACTTGGTTTTGATACCATTTGTAACGGTCCAGATCCATTATTAACAGACATTGTCTTTTTTGGGGTTTCTCTTTCATGCTTCCACTCAAGGCTTTAAAACGCGTCTCCTAGGAGAAGTTTTCCACACCCTCATAAATGGTGGTCTGTTCTCCTCTCCAACCAATGTGGGACATCACAATCCACCCTCCTTCGGGGCCCAGCGTCCTCGCTAGCACTCTTTCTTTCCTCCAATCGATGTGGGACCGCCCCCAAATCCACCCCCCTTTGGGGCCCAACGTCCTTAATTATACACCGCCTTGTGTCTACCCCCCTTCGGGGAACAACGAGAAGGTTGGCACATCGTCCGAAACTTGGCTCTGATACCATTTGTAACGGCCCAGATCCACTGCTAGCATATATTATCCTCTTTGGACGATTGTGATGTCTCACATTAGTTGGGGATGAAAACAAACCACCATTTATCACGGTGTGGAAACCTTTCCCTAGCAAACCCGTTTTAACGCCTTGAGGGGAAGCCCGGAAGAGAAAGCCCAAAGAGGACAATATTTGCAGCGGTGGATCTGAGCTGTTACAAAAAAAAAAAAAAATTTATTTATAAAGTGAGTTACATTTATCTAAATTAACATTTTTTATAATTAGAAATAAAATATTCTCGTTTGATAATCTTTAAGGTTATTTTCGTAAAATTAAAGGTTAAAATTAAATTCCCTACCATAGTATCTATACTTATTTAATTACTAAATTTATGAGTTGAAAAATAAGAATTTTGTTTTAAGAAGCAAATTTGTAAACCATTCAATTTTCTTAAAATAAATTCTCAATTAAATATTACTTTTTTTTTTTTTTTTTTTTTTTTTTTTTTTTTTTTTTTTTTTGCACTTCGAATTTATAAGAATTTTTTGTTTTATTATATAGTTTTTATGCATAGAATAGTGAATTTATTTGAACTATTTCACATATAATCAAATATAAAAACTATAGGGTTGTATTTTAGAAACTTGTTATAAATTTTTATTAATATTAATGACCTAGTCTAGATTAATAAGTTTTAATCATCCCAACTCTATATTACATTAATGAGTTGACCTTGAAGGATTAAAGACTAAAAAATGTATTTAAAAAATCGTAAATAATTAATCTAAAAAACACACCCTCTCCCATTTTTTGTTTAGACGGACATTGTAAGGACCCAAATCCACCGCTAGCAGATGTTGTTTTCTTTGGGCTTTCCCTTTCGGACTTCCCCTTATGGCTTTAAAACGCGTCTTTGTCTTCTTTGGGCTTTCCCTTTCAGATGTCCCCTCAAGGTTTTAAAATGCGTCTCTGTCCGGTGTCTGACTCTAATACCATTTGTAACGACCTAGATCCACCGCTAGTAGATATTGTCTTCTTTGGGCTTTCCCTTTCAAGCTTCCCAGGTTTTAAGACGCATCTGCTAGGGGAAGGTTTCCACACCCTTATAAATGGTGTTTTGTTCTCCTCCCCAACCGATGTGAGACATCACAGAAATTCCCACCTGTTACATATCGAGTGTCCACGAGTCTTGACCCTGTTGGCTAAATGGAATAAATAGTGGCGTGGCTAGATCATATCCTCTTAACAATCAAAACTGACGTGTTCAATAGAAAAATGGTAAGGTGTCGATACTAGAAAACCTCAAATAATTAATTCATACTTTATTTCCAACTTTTCCACTCCTTTCAAAATCACTTGCTTTCCTCTTTTAATATTTTTGTTATAAGGTTAACCCCTTTTGGTACCTAGTTTTGTAGTGAGGAGCTTGGTTCGGAATTTTGAATTCTTATCCCTACACTCTATGTAACAGACCTGTGGGGTCCTATGCTCAGTGAACAACGCTCAATCCTGACCTATGCTCGAGGCTTCATGCGTTCCCCGCGACATAGTCTAATACTTGCATCTATGGATTCATGCATTATGTGCGATACAATCTATAAACCTATGTCCAAGGCTTCATGCATTTCCTGCGACGTAGTCTGTGTCATAGGACCATGTTGCACTGCTCATCAGGAGGTCTTTAGGATATCTCGGGCTATAATTCTAAGAGTTCTTTGTTAATAGTCTTGAAACACAACTAAAAATTTGTTAACAAGTATGCCCTAATCCATATGTGTCATAAACATTTATTTGCCTGTAATTCATAAAAACCTTAATTTCTTATAAAGTGTCTTGATAGGTAGTTACATGTTTTTTTCTCTTGTCTCATTCTCCTTAAGATCGTACTTACCATTATCATCGTAAATGAGTCTCATATAAATTTTCATAGTATTTTGAGTATTTTAAGGTATTGAAGACATCTTATAAGTCTCACAAAGGTATTTTGGTCCGTTACTACCCTAACTCTTGGTTTAAATCCTCAACATATTCCAATGGCCTTACGACGTTATATAACCCCTTTAAACCATGACATAAGGGTCACTTTGGTCATAAGCCAACGATACAATAATTATAGGGGCATTTTAGTCATTTTACGCCTACCTTTGGTTTTGCTCCTTATAGTAATCTAATGGTCGCCAAATTTCATATATAATATTATCATGTCGTATTGAGCATTCTCCTAAAATTCCATTAACAACATAATTCATTTAGTAGGTTTGTGGCTCAAACGCTCGAGTGAAATCTTCTTTTTTTTTTTTTTTTTTTTGTGGACACTAAGGTTGAAAAACCTTAAATACTTAGTAACTTTAAACGAACTCACAACCCCCACGTCTTAGGTCATTCTCAAACTTAGCTTAAACCTTTCGATTCATGTCAAGGTGAGGAGGTTTCTGCACCTCACTACGTCGAAAGCTCAACTTTCATTAAAGGCACTTATATTATTCACAAATCAGTTAGCTTAATCTCATATTACATGCTTCTTAGTGACGAAACTTTCTTTCGATACTACAGCTTTTAACATCTATAATTGACTATAAGATATTATTGTCTATCAAGTTTTTTTTGGTCATTTTCATTTGAAACTACTTACTCGTCAGTATACGTTGGTACATTCATTCACTGTGTATCTTAACTATGTTCGAGATGTCTGACTGAAATTTCTGACTTTTTTTAGCAAAATCATTTTCATGCATATATTAGTATTTAGTAGCTTACTGAACTATAACTCCTCGTTCACTGTACAAATCTTGCTAAATCTAAAGACCATAAATACATCTATTAATATTCATATTCCATGCAAGGTAAAACATATCGTAACAAAACAACATTATTTATTATCTTTTGTAAGGCATACCTAGCGGTGACGGTACGTCTGCTGAAGGATCATGAAAGTATGATGGGTCATACCAGCTGTTGAAGGACCATGAAGTCGAAAGGGAAGTGGAAGCTCCTTGAATGTCATACCAGCCGCTGTCGGCCTAGAAATCTTTCTTCATGAAGACGATACCGAAGTGGCTCACTAGGTCTAAATAGTGGTTTTGGAAGTTTTGATAGGGACTCAAGTCTTAAGTTTCATAGCCTCGACTCCCCAAGCCTATTGTGGTCAAGAGTCGTAGGGTCTCACCCTCTAGTTGTCTTAAACGATTCCACCGAGCTCAGACATATGGAGGTACCCCTATTTAGTCCTGACCCAACCAATATTTGTTCTTACCCTAGACTTAAGTCGATCCTACTACTTATTATCTACATGGAGAAACCACACAATCATTCATCTGAAGCTAATGTACAGCTAACCATGCGTACAGTGAAACATGCTTAACAAGGTGATAACATACATAAAGCACTCGGAGCGCAGATACACAATTATCTTCTCCACCGCCAAAGAATGATTACGTACAAGTAGTAGTAAGGTACATTAGTATGGTATACAAGATACAAACCAAAAAGTTTCATCAATTAACAAAATCACATACATATTTAGTCAGCTCACCTAGGCATAGGATATTCCGAATCTAGCTACCTAACATTAATTTTACTAGCATGCATGCATCAACAAGCGAATCCTACAAGTATTGCTTCCTTTTTTTCAGAAAGTTCCTGGAGGAACCTAATTTAGGTAAAAATAGGGTAAGTACTGAAATCGGGGCAAAAAATATGTTTTTAGAAGTCAAACAAAAAAAGAAAGTCAACTCACACGCTTTTCATGCACCAAAAGGACTCCATGCGCACGCTTTCCATGCCTACACATCATGCGATAGGCAGAATTGCAGTCACAGGTCGCGGGTCGGTTCACGAACACGAGCAAACTTTAGATCTCGAGTACGATTCGGATCACACGCGGGTCAGTGGGTTAGATCGGGGTCAGCTACATGTCTCTATGGAGTGGGTGACACGTCATTCCTCTTTTCCTTTTTCTCGTATGCGGACGTCAAATTACCTTTTTGCCCTGGTTAACTTTGTCCCGAATTTTTCACTTTAATCAATTTTTTTTTCTTAGGTTCTTTAAGGAATCCCGAGATTTTTTTTTTTTTTTTTTTCATTTTGTGCTAGTTTGAGAATCAACCTCTAAGATATTTAAGTGTGAGTTATGTACCACTTGGTTCGAGTGTTACAGATATTTTAACGCATATTTTTTATGTATGTACTTTTGATTGTTGAGCATGTTAGCTATGTTGATATGCTCATGTTTATGCCCTATGAAACACCTTGATATACAATGTTCGATGAGCATAAATGAAATACAATAAATATGTATGTAGGTCTGTTACAGAATATATACCATGATAAGTATGGAACTATTATGTGAATCATTTTTTAACCATGTTTTTTAATACAAGATCTCAGGCATAAAGTTTTTTTCACAAGGAGTATGTTATGTATTGATGCGTACACCACAAATATTACACGTACTTCTTTCTTTTCTCTTGGGTTTCGGTAGCGTGAGCGTGCACAAGCTCATAGCGAGGCCGATCGGGAACATATACAAACCCACCTAGTGGGTTCATCTACGCGTTTGTGAAGTGTAGGTAGAGAAGTACTATGCATCCAACTCTACCCGAAAAAGAAAGTAGAGCCCAAGGAACATGTAAAATAGGTCTCATCCGTCGTGAAGCATGTCACATGTTGTTGCATTTTTCGATCCAAATAGTGAGGTCACGTATTGAATATTTTAAAATACTCATCCTATGTCTATTATTTTTCCGGTAAAGGTAAGGGTCCCATGTACAGATGATGATGAAGCCAAGTAAGGAGACCAAAGAATGACGTATCTTATATTAAATTTGTCAACGTTTTTAACGAGATCGTAAATAAAATATTTTAATTATTATTTTGGAAGTTGTTTGTTTATGTCTTTATTTAAACACATCAACACGTATATGAAAACGTCCTTACTATACAATAGAAAAAGTTGAATCGTTACCTGTCATTACTATAATCCAACTGTAATATGACTCATTGTATTAGTAACAAAAGGAAATGCTAAGAATAACACTCATTAATATCACACGTATGGAAGATTTATTATAATATATCGTTTAAGATTACATATGTTATCGTAGTAGTAGTGGACTAGAAAGAAGCTCGAGCAACAAAACTCTCACCATGGAAATGATGATTCAAATTGAAACCCATGAAGCTTTCGAGTCCAAACTAGCGACACGTTTATTCTTTGATAGTAGAATAGATAAAGACGTTAATGGGTGGAACACGAGGAACATGAGGAAGTTAAGGGATAGTAATCGATGGAGTACCTGGGAGTGTAGGGAGAGTGATGGGTGGAATACCAGAAATTGGTGGAATACTTGGGAGTGAAGGGACGGTGAAAGGTGGAGTACCGGGTATGGTGATGGGTGGAAGACCGGGTACCAATGAAGGGATGGTGATAGGTGGAAGACCGGGCACGGTGAGGGGTGGAACACGAGGCAATAAAGGGACGGTGATAGGAGGAAGTGGAATTACTGGAAATTGTTGGAGATGACGACCTGCTCGAGTCATATGAATACACGAAAAAAATAAAGTGACAAGCAAAACAGCGATGAGGAACGATTTGAACGATGCCATTATACAACACAATTATCAATTTGCTTCACCTTGCATTGATATGGAAAAGAGATGTGTGGAGGTTTTTATACACAAATGACACTATTTTTCATTTTCAAAATTCCATATTATTATTTCTTCTACTACTTTTATTAATTTGTAGAATAATACAATTTTTTTTTTGGGGATATTAATAATAAATTGTCAAACATGTTTTATTCCTTTTTTTCCTTTAATATATATATATATATATATATATATATATATATATATATAACATCTTTTTAAATACAATATTTTAATTTTCAAACTCTGACAAGTATTTTATTTATTTATTATTTCTCAATATGTTAACATTTTTCTAATAAAAATAAAAAATTTCCATAATTTTGTAATATTTTAAGGTTATTTTTGTAAAAAATAACTAATTACCTAACATATTTACTATACTTATTTAATTACTACATTTATGAGTTGACTTGTGGAATGTTGAAAAATAAGAGAATTGTATTAAGAAGCAAATTTGCGACCATTCAATTTTCTTAAAATAAATTCTCAATTAAATATTACTTTTTTTTTTTTTTTCACTTCAAATTTATAACTAACTTTTTGTTTTATTACACAGTTCTTGTGTAATGTCCACGTTGGTTGGGGAGAAGAACAAAAACCTTCCGGTATTAGATACGTTTTAAAGCTTTTCGGGAAAGTCTGAAAGTAAAAGCTAAAAGAGAACAATATCTGCTAGCGGTGGATCTGGGTTCGAAAGGGAAAGGTCAAAGAGGACAATATCTGCTAGCGGTGGATTTGGATCGTTACAAATGGTATCAGAGCTAGACATTGGACTATGTGCCAGCTAGGAGGCTCTGGGTCGTTACAAATGGTATCAGAGCTAGACACCGGACTATGTGCCAGCGAGGAGGCTCTGGGTCGTTACAAATGGTATCAGAGTTAGACACCGGACTATGTGCCAGCGAGGAGGCTCTGGGTCGTTACAAATGGTATCAGAGCTAGACATCGGACTATGTGCCAGCGAGGAGGCTCTGGGTCGTTACAAATGGTATCAGAGCTAGACATCGGACTATGTGCCAGCGAGGAGGCTCTGGGTCGTTACAAATGGTATCAGAGCCAGACACTGGACTATGTGCCAACGAGGAGGTTGTTCCCCGAAGGGGGTAGACACGAGGCGGTGTGTCACCGAACTATGTGCTAGCGAGGAGGTTGTTCCTCGAAGGGGGTAGACACGAGACGGTGTGTCACCAAACTATGTGCTAGCGAGGAGGTTGTTCCTCGAAGGGGGTAGACACGAGGCGGTGTGTCAGTAAGGAGGCTGGGCCCCAAAGGGAGTGGATGTTGCGGTGTGCCAATAAAGACGTTGGCCCCAAAGGGGGTGGATTTGATGGCGATCCCACATCCATTGGAGAAAGGAACAAATGCTGGCGAGAACGTTGTGTCCCAAAGGGGATGGATTGTGATGTCAGTAAGGACACTGGACCTCATAAGAGGGTGGATTTGGTGGCGGTCTCACATCGATGGGAGAAAAGAACGAGTGCCAGCGAGAACGCTGGCCCCGAAGAGGGGTGGATTGTGATGTCCCGTAATTTTAATGACCTAGTCTAGGCTTAATTAAGTGTTTATCATCCCAACTCTATATATATATTAAAGACATTTAAGACAATAGGAGTTAGATTCCTATCTATAGTGCATGCATTGTTCCTTTAATCTACGTGCATGGACTTGTCAAATTATGTGACACGTATGACAAATACATCTTTAAACGACCATATGATGGCATAGAAGTTCGATAAATGAATTCTAGTAGCGATTCAGTCTCACGTATACTTATGATTGGATGGATGATAAGTTGGGAGGGCATGTCTCGTCCATTCGTCTACTATACTCCTCGGAACCTCTTCATTGATTCTTTAAGTGCTAAGTTAAGGGACACAAAATTAATATAATCCCTTGCAGCTCAATATTATCCATCGTATGAAAATTTTAAGGTTATTAATATAATCTTTGAAGTATATGTCTAAGGAACCGTAAAAAAAATTCAACTAATCTCAATTCTCTCTCGACCTCTCACACCACTTTCCGTAAAATATTTAATTACTCGCCCGTACTTTCTCTCCACTCACACCCTAAAAAAATAATAAATAATAAATAAATCCCAACCAACTTCTCAATGGAGGTAGAAGAAGTAGAACGGCCTCATCGGACTTCAGTCGTCGGCGTTGATGCTTTACTGGCCCCCGATGATGTGCGTGTTAGGAATCACGACTTTCGACAATGGTATGATATTGTCCACTTTGAGCGGAAGCTCTCATGGTTTTGTTTTGGGCTTCCCCAAAAGGTCTCGTGCCAATGGAGATGTATTCCTCTAAATTAGCCAATGTGAGACTCACTCCCAACAATCCTCAACAGTGCAGCAGTGCTCAAACCAGTCGAGGGCTGAGATTTTGGGGGCGGCAACGGAGAGAAGAAGGGGATCTTCTGCGTCGGAGTGCTCTGTAGAGATGGATTTGAAATGTGTGTGGGCTGAGATTAAGGTACATTTGATGAAAATCGAGAGAGATTGCTGGATTTGCCATCTGAGTTCGAATGCTTCTAAATCAGGAACCTGAAATCATGAAACGATGTGAGTAGGATGCGTTCATGAAACAATATGGCTAGGATACGTTTGGGAATGATATGACTAATATATGTTTATGAAAAGATACAACTATGATATGCATAAGAATAATAAGATTGTGACAAGTTTAGGAAACAATATGACTAGGATTTGCATATGGAACGGTATGACTATGAAGTATTTACGAAAAGATACGAGAGAGATATGATACATGAATGATATACATATATATATATATATATATATATATATATATATATATATATATATATCGTGATATGGTATGAGAATGACACGATATATGTTATGGTACGATATGTTTGATGAATTGATATGTCTGTAATATGATATCTTAAATTATATGTTCGAGATATGTTATGTGACTGTTATAATACACAATATGATATGATATGTGCATGATGTGGATTATTATGTCGAAAAACATGAAAACGTTATGATATGATATATGTGTGACATGAATGATATGATATGATTAACATGCAAAATTACAAACTAGCATGAAATATAACCCCGACATACGCATGCAAAATAGATAAGTGATATGATAGGAAGGAAGATGCTAGCACGGTTGTATTAATTGATAATTGAAATGAAAAAATGTGTGGGACCTCATGCATTATTGTTTGCTCGTGCATTACAAGATACCTCTTATCCTTCACGATAGTACGGACGTGTAATGGATTGAAAAAAAAATCCGAGGTCTTCAGGGAAGACAATACCAATGGACTCGGATCCGGGTCGGAACAACCCGCAATCATACCCGCTGTCAGCCCACACCTTCATTCCGATCCACCGTCCTCGGCCCAACTTGAATTCCTGCAACCCACAGACACCGAACACCCACGGCCTAAATCTATTCCAGCCCAAGTCGTCTGAAGCGGCCCGTGACCGACCCGAACGCCTACGCGCGTCCCGCAATCAGCCTTCACACGTGGAAGCTCCCTAGTGCGAAACGTGTCACCATCCGACGCGAAAACTCTCAATGGCTTAAACAGCTCGGCACTGGCTCCAACTCTGGCTCAGCTTTTCAGCTCGAGAATTCTTTTTTGGACCAATTTGCACCGTTTCGACACTCCCGAACCTGTTTTCAACCTCAATTAAGATAAATAAGATCATTTTAGTGTCGTATGTCACAATTTCAAGTTGGATTTATTTTTATTATTGTGAAATACTAACACAAAACGATGAACGATCCAATAAGCAAACAACGGCCGGCGATAACGTGGGACGCTTTCTAGGAGCGGGAGCTTACGTTAAACTATTAGGGAGAATGCCGGCTAAGGCCAACCAAGTAAGTGGTCCTACCATCGTTAGGTTATGAAATGTATGTTGTATGTTGACACGTGCTCATGGTTTCGCACGTGTCATAAATTGTACGTTTAGACCATTATGAATTAGTACGTAAATGTTATGCGATATGAACGCTATGTTGTCTTTGAATAAATTGATATGATTTATAATGTTATGTATTATGAGATGCTCGGATTACATTATGTGATTGTTATGATACATATCGTATTATATGCACGATATGAACTATTATGTTTGGAAGCATGAAAATGTTACGTTATATCTTGTGAAGTGCATGTACATGATATGGATGACATGAAAAATGATAAATAACATGAAATATAACCCCAGTATACGCACGAATGATATGATAACTAATATAAAAAATTATATGATATGAATAAAATGATAACGAGGTTATATTTAATAACGATGAAATGGAAAATGTTGGGACCTCATGCATTAATGTGTGCTCATGCATCAGGGGATACCCCTATTCCTTCACGATGGTATGAACGCGTACACTACTAGGCAAAAGAATGACCATTGTGTTTGACATAATGTTGCCGTAACGGCTACTACTTCTAACAGGTGTCCGGCATAGAGAGCTTCTAGAGTATGCTCGCCCAACAAGGAAAGGGGCCCATGCGGTGTGCGAACCGACTGCTGGGTCCATAGTCGCACATGTGGGCCATGTGTAGGAAATGAATTACACATCCAAGCTGCCTGTTAGGATAGTACCATGGGAAAAATGGACTGTTATGATAGGTCTCAAGCATTGCATTTGCATGTTCTTGCATTATAACCCCGATAGCGGATCACTCACTGAGTATTTTTAAATACTCAAGCCTCGTGTTACTACATTTTTCAGATAAAAGCAAGGGCGCCCCTGTAGGGCTCATGAAGGCATTGCAACCATGAGACCATGACACATATAGATTTGCATTTAGTAGTATAGGTTAGTGTAGGTTGAGTTGTATTTTCCATTAAATAGTATAGGTAGTTTTAAATTGAATTTTCATTTCCATTTGTAGTATAGGTTGGTACAAGTTGAATTGTATTTCCCTGTATACCGTATAGGTTAGTATAGAACATTTTAGTTTGTATTGTTTACTTTGTTTATCTTCTTTGTATTTGTTATTTCCAAGACAATAAATGAAGTATGCTTTAATGTTGAAATTATAATAAGGCTCAATAAAGTTAGTTCCGCATTAAATGTTTAGGATTAAATGTATAGTAGCGACCTTATGTTAAGTAGAGAAATTTAGAGGCGTTACAGTACGTGCACGTTATAAGGCAAGGAAATGATCATTATGTTTATCATAATGTTGTCGTGACCGTCGCTATTCCTAACTGGTGTCGACATCAACAGCTACCAGAGAATGTTCGCCCAACGAAAAAGGAGCCTAGGAAGTGTGCGAACCGACTGGTGGGTCCATACTCGCATGTGTAGACCGTGTGTAGGGAAACTAAGTACACATCCAAATTGCCTGTTAGGATAGCTGCTAGGAGGAAAATAGATTGTCATGATAGGTCTCATTCATGAAATTGTATGTGTTTGCATTGAACCCCTATATTGGGTTAAGTGAATATTCAAAATAGGTAAAGTCTCGACACAAGTGAGAACGAATTCAAATGATGAAAGTAAGCAAATTTGGAGTTAGATAGGACTTTGATTAAGGCCAACCAAGTAAGTGGTCTTATTATCTGTTCGGTTAGAATTTGATGTTTGTATGATGACACGTGTCTCATCGTTCTACACGTGTTATATGCATGATATGTGTGAAATATTTATGAAATGATATGACTAGAATATGTTTTTGAAACGATATGACTATGATATGCTTATGAAATGATATGACTATGATATGTGTATGAAATGATATGACTGTGACATGTTTATGAAATAATAGGACGGTGATATGTTTACGAAAGTCTATTATATGTCCGTGATATGATGTGACAACGAGATGATGTGGAAATGTTATGACACATGTTATGATGTGATATACTGATGATATGATAAATGTTATGGTGTAACACGTTTGGTGATATAGTACATGATGTTACATGATAAGCTCATGATATGAGATATGTATGATATGACACGATGCATGATATGAATGATATGACAAGATGTTTCGATATGATGCACAATCCCGATTTATGTATGGAAAGCTATGATGAAAATGATATGATATGAAGGAAAATGGAAGGGATTGTCTTACATGATATTCAATAAAAACGTTGGGACCTCATGCATCATTATGTGTTCATGCATCGGGAGATACCCCTCTTTTATAATGGTATGGACGTGTACACTATGAGACAAGAAAACGATCATTATATTTATTATAATGTTGCGACGGTTGCTATCCCTAACAGGTATCCAGCATCAACAGCTCCAGAGAATGCTAGCCCGACCAAGAAAGGGGCCTAGGAGGTGTGTGAACCGACTGGTGAGTCTCCATACTCACGTGTGGACCGTGTGTAGAACAGTAAATACACATCCAACTACCCGTTGATAGCCGCCTAAGAAAATATAGGATATGATAAGTCTCACTCATGATTGTATATGTTTGTATCTAACCCAATTGTAGGGTCACTTACTGGGTATCTCTTAAAATACTTAAGTCACGTGCTACTTCTATTTCAAGTAAAGGCAAGGCATCTCCGTACGGCTGATGACGGCATCACAATTCAAGACCATGATACATACATAAGATAGTTGTATTTATTTTCTTACACTTAAGTTAGAATAGGATGTTTTTACTTTTAATGTTTATTATATTCATTCAGTATTTTGTTGTGTCATTTTAAAACGTTTTCGAACACATATGCCAATGACAGTGCTTTAAGATGACGTTTATGTTTAAGTTATGATGACAGTAGCGATTTTAGGTAGGTAGAAATAGGGTCGTTACACATTTGGAGCACAGATACACAAATATCTCATCTACCGTCATAACATGATTACGTACAAACAGTAGTAAAGTACATCAGTAACGCATACAAGAATCAAGCCAGAAATTTCATCCACTAACATGTCCACAAACATGATGGGCACACGATATTATAAAACTAACCACCTAGAATTAATTTTTACTAGCATGCATCATCAAGCGAATGATATAAGTATTACTTCCTATTTCTGTGTGGTTACTTATAGGTTTGTCGTGTGCTTTCCTGAGTACAGTTATTGGCCGAAAATGTCCCTAGAAATTCTGAAAACCTCTTGTTCGGCCATAGAAATTCTGAAATAAAAATAGAGTTAGTATTGAAATTGAAACGAAAAACAGGTAAGCGGAGGTCAAAACGGCAAAAAGGAAACCCACTCACACGCGTTTACATGTTTTTTATGCACCAAAGAGGTCCTCATGCATAATTACCACTCGCCCGTGTCACATGCTAGGCAGAGTTGCTGTCACAAGTCAGTGCACGGGTCAAATGGAGCTAAACCTCAAAATATTCGGTCAAAACAAGTTTACGAGTATCAATTTAAACTTAAAATAAAACCGAACTTACTTTGGAACGCCTACGAGTTAGATTGGATAAACTGATTGATGCATGAATGCACGTAATCTATGGCTTATCTACATATTATTTGAGGCTATGATATTTTAATATCTATTTGTGATGCATGTTCTCTTAACTATTGACCACGTTAGCTATGTTGATATGATCATGTTTATACCCTGTGAAACACCTTGATATACAATGTACGATGAGCATAAATGAAATACAATGAATATATACGTAGGTGAGATAGGAAATTTATATCATGATAAGTATGGAGCTCTTATGTGCATCATATCGTTGAACCATGTTTTTTAATACAAGATCTCATACATGCTTCTTTCTTTTCCATTGGTTTTCGGTAGCGTGAGCATGAACAAGCCCATAGTGAGGCCTATGAGAAACATATACAAGTCTACCTAGTGTGTTCATCTGTGCATTCGTAAATTGTGTGTCGAGAGTACTATGCATCCAACTCAGTTTGAGCAAGAAAGTAGGTCCTACTAGTCAAGAAGCATATCGCACGTGGGTGCCTTTTTTAATCTCGATAATGAGGTCACTTATTTTTAAATACCCATCTTATGTCTATTATTTTTTAAATAAAGGTAAGGGCTTCATGTACCGATGATGAAGCCAACATACGAAGACCGTAGAATTGGTGAGCGAGATAGTCGTGATTCAATATTTGCAACAATGAATGGATGCGAGGATCAATGTACGTGGTTGCAATGAGTTTAGGCATGTATTATGTCAAGTATATTGAGTATGAAGCAATGTTTGTTTGTATTAGTAACAAAAGGAAAGGCTAAGAATGACACTTATTAATATCACATGTATGGATGGTTTATTATAATATATTGTTTAAAGTTACATATATTATCGTAGTAGTAGCGGACTAGAAAGAAGCTCGAGCAACAAAACTCTCACCATGGAAATGATGATTCAAATAGAAACCCATGAAGCTTTTGAGTCCAAACTAGTGACACGTTTATTCTTTGATAGTAGAATAGATAAAGACGTTAATGGAATACTAAGAAAAGGAGACAAAGTAGACAAAGTGGATAGTGAAGTTTTAGGAAGAGGTAAGGTGCATAAACGAAATACTAGACCATGTGACTTTAAGTAAACCTAGTGGGTGGAACACGAGGAACATCAGGAAGTTAAGGGACAGTAATCGGTGGAGTACCTGGGAGTGTAGGGACGGTGATGGGTGGAGTACCTGGGAGTGTAGGGACAGTGATGGGTGGAGTACCAGGAATTGTTGGGACGTTGATGGGTGGAGTACCTGGGAGTGTAGGGACAGTGATGGGTGGAGTACCTGGGAGTGTAGGGACGGTGATGGGTGGAGTACCTGGGAGTGTAGGGACGGTGATGGGTGGAGTACCTGGGAGTGTAGGGACGGTGATGGGTGGAGTACCTGGGAGTGTAGGGACGGAGATGGGTGGAGTACCAGGAATTGTTGGGACGTTGATGGGTGGAGTACCTCGGAGTGTAGGGACAGTGATGGGTGGAGTACCAGGAATTGTTGGGACGTTGATGGGTGGAGTACCTGGGAGTGTAGGGACAGTGATGGGTGGAGTACCAGGAATTGTTGGGACGTTGATGGGTGGAGTACCTGGGAGTGTAGGGACAGTGATAGGTGGAGTACCAGGAATTGTTGGGACATTGATGGGTGGAGTACCTGGGAGTGTAGGGACAGTGATAGGTGGAGTACCAGGAATTGTTGGGACGTTGATGGGTGGAGTACCTGGGAGTGTAGGGACAGTGATGGGTGGAGTACCAGGAATTGTTGGGACGTTGATGGGTGGAGTACCTGGGAGTGTAGGGACAGTGATGGGTGGAATACCCGGAACTATTGGGACGTTGATGGGTGGAGTACCTGGGAGTGTAGGGACAGTGGTGGGTGGAATACCAGGGACGGTGACGGGTGGAATAATGGGTACGATGATGGGTGGAACACCGGGTAGGGTGATGATAATCCTTGGAGTAGGAGAAAGTGAAATTAGTGAAGATTGTTGGAGATGACGCCCAGCTTGAGTCACATAAATATGTGAGGAAGAAAAAGTGACAAACAAAAGAGCGACAAGGAACGTGTTAAAGGATGCCATGATACAACACATCTATCACTTTGCTTCACCTTGCAATGATATGAAAAAGAGATGTACGGAGGTATTTATACACAAAACCTTAGGCCTTATTCATCACTATTCATCCTTCCTTGTTTTTCATTTTCAAAATTCCATATTATTATTTATTTAAAAATATATATATATATATATATTTTTTTTTTTTTTTAATTTTCTTGAAATATATATAAAAAAAAAAAAAACTTTTATTTCTTTTTTTATTTTAATTCCTAAGACTGTTATTAAATTTTATATTTTTTTTATGTAACACCTATTACACTAAAAAACGAGAATGAGAAATAAAAAATTATAAAATATTTTAATTTTTTTAATGTAAATAGGAGAGAAAGGAAATTAATTGTCAAAAATATTTTATGTGATGTCCCACATTAGTTGGAGAGGAGAACAAAGCACGGTTTATAAGGGTGTGGAAACCTTCTTCTAGCAGAAGTGTTTTACAGCTTTGAGGGGAAGCTCGAAAGGGAAAGTCCAAAGAGGACAATATCTGCTAGCAGTGGATCTGAGACGTTACAAATGGTATCAGAGCCAGACATCGAACGATCTGCCAGCCTTCTCGCTCTTCCCCGAAGGGGGTAGACACGAGGCGATGTGCCAGTAAGGACGCTGGGCTTCAAAGGGGGTGGATTTGGGGGCAGTTCCACATCGATCGGAGGAAGGAAAGAGTGCCAGCGAGGATGCTGGGCCCCGAAGGGGGTGGATTGTGATGAACAAATCACCATTTATAAGGGTGTGGAAACCTTTCCGAGCTTCCCCTCAAGCCTTTAAAACGCGTCTGCTAGGGAAAGTGGAAGGAAAGAGTGCCAGTGAGGATAACGCGTCTGCTAGGGAAAGTGGAAGGAAAGAGTGCCAGTGAGGATAACGCGTCTGCTAGGGAAAGTGGAAGGAAAGAGTGCCAGTGAGGATAACGCGTCTGCTAGGGAAAGTGGAAGGAAAGAGTGCCAGTGAGGATGCTGGCCCCGAAGGGGGTGGATTGTGGGAGCTTCCCCTCAAGGCTTTAAAACGCATCTACTAGGGAAAGTCCAAAAGGCTTTAAAACGCATCTGCTAGGGAAAGTCCAAAGAGGACACAGGGAAAGTGGAAGGAAAGAGTGCCAGTGAGGATGCTGGCCCCGAAGGGGGTGGATTGTGGGAGCTTCCCCTCAAGGTGGCCCCGAAGGGGGTGGATTGTGGGAGCTTCCCCTCAAGGTGGCCCCGAAGGGGGTGGATTGTGGGAGCTTCCCCTCAAGGCTTTAAAACGCATCTACTAGGGAAAGTCCAAAAGGCTTTAAAACGCATCTGCTAGGGAAAGTCCAAAGAGGACACTATCTGCTAGCGGCGGATTTGGGGTGTTACATTTTATTCCTTTTTTTCCTTTAAAAAACTATATATATATATATATATATAACATTATAAAATCAATTTTAGGATTAAATTTTTTTAATAAATGTATATGAGGATCTTTTTATTCTTTTAAATACATATTTTGGACCTTAATTTCCGAATTAAATTTTATTTAAATATTTTAATTTTCAAATTTTATTAAAAATAAAAATTTTCCCATAATTTTATAATCTTTAAGGTTATTTTTGTAAAAATAACCATTGAAATTAAATTACCTTCCATATTTACTATACTAATTTAATTACTACATTTATGAGTTAACTTATGAAAGGTTGAAAAATAAGAATTTTGTTTTAAGAAGCAAATTTGTAACCCATTCAATTTTCTTTAAAAAGAAAAAAAAAATCTCATTAAATATTACCTTTTATTTTATTATATAGTTTTTATGCATAGAATAGTGAATTTATTTTAACTATTTCACATATAATTAAATATAAAAACTATATGGTTATATTTCTACATAATTTTAGAACCTTATTATAAATTTTTATTAATTTTTCATAATTTTAATGACATAGTCTAGGCTTAATTAAATGTTTATCATCCCAACTCTATATGTTTAGTAAATTAATTAGTTGACATTGAAAAATTAAAGACTAAAAAATGCATTAAGAAGGCAATAGGAGTTAGAGATTCCTATCTATGATGTATGCATTGTTCGTGTACGAGAAATACCTCTTTAAATGACCATATGATGTACGAGCTATTAGAAGTTCGAAAAATGAACTCTAGTAGCGATTAGGTCTCACGTATACTTAGGGCATGTCTCGTCCATTAGTTTAATATACCCCGCGGTACCTCCTGATTGATTCTTTAAGTGTTAAGTTAGGGACACGAGTATTTCTGATTGTCGGGCTGTGAGCTATTTCAGACTGCCAGAATGTCTAGTAGACGAGTCGTATTTGACTTATAGAGTGTCTTACATACAAGCTCAAAAGTTATAATAAGCATAAATAGAGAAAATAGGAAAAACTAGTCATAATACCTTGAGATTGGCATCGGTACCTAAAAACTCCCCAAGCTTCTTTAGGAACAGATAGCACTCACCTTTGAAAAGACGTCTTTATAGGTTAAAGGCTAAGGCCAAACAAGTAAGTGACCTTATGTATGTCATTTGTATCGGGATACTTCTCTGTTATGTTATGTTTGTACATACACATACTGTAACGGCCCAGACCCACCGCTAGCAGATATTGTCCTCTTTGTGCTTTCCCTTTCGGACTTCCCCTCAAGGCTTTAAAACGCGTTTACTAGGGGAAGGTTTCCACACCCTTATAAATGGTGGTTTGTTCTCCTCCCCAACCAATGGGAGACATCACACGTACCTTCGATATTTATGTTTGCTATGACATCATGTGGGTCTTTCCTCTCTGTGGTGTCCGGTGACATATCCGCGCGTTTAGCCTGACGAAGCCTGGCCTAGTGGGTACATATACGAGTTCGCCTGGTGATTTATGTGCACGTGTGTGGGGAAGTACCACCCACCCAACCCTGTCCGGATCGAAAAGAGCTCAAGGTCATGCGATATTGTTTTAAATGATAGATCTCATCATGTATGTGTGTGATTGCGTTACCCAACCCCAACAATGAGGTTACTTACTGAGTATTTCTTAAAATACTCAAATCACGTGTTATCCTTATTTTTCAAGTAAAGGTAAAACGTTCTTTCATAGATGACGTTGAATGTTGAAATGACCATGGAAATTAAGATAAGACAATGGCATGCATTGTTTTCTATGGGGTCGTTTGAAATATTTTTTTTATCTTCCTACATGTAGTGGTGTCTCTAAACTAGGTAAGAAAACTAGGGGCGTTACAAAACCAATTCAATTTGGGTTTCGAGTTTACTTAATAAAGGTTTGGGTCTACCCACACCAGACGTATCTAATACATACATACGTACATATATATGTATATATACATATACATATATATTATTGGACAAAATACAAAACCTGGGTCTCGTCCACGCCCTCAGCACCAGATGCTCCTTTCTCTAGCCATCCCATCCCTACCAGACGCCCATGTTCACGGCCTCGCCCACACTACGCCCACGTCGCTAGCCACACTCCTTGCCTTCTTAAAAAATTTAAAAAACAAATTGAACTGACTTCACAACCTAACCCAACCCTTTTCAAGTTGGATTGGTTTAAGAAACAATTTTAGGTTACCGACCCAATAAATCTGAAATATTGGATTGATCCAAAAAAAAATTTTAACACAACGAGTATATACCTCGAAAAAGTTTGAGCCCATAATCTTTTAGTAATTATATAAATTTTTATCTAGTTTCTGATACGAAAGTTATTAAAATAAAATTATTTTAATATTTAGGAAAATAAATAAATAAATAAACATTTAAGTGGCTTAAAATTTCATATAAGTATTGGTTAAATCTATCTCCAACCTTATTTATTCCACTTAAAAATTTATTTTGACTTTTGAAATGGGAAATTGCACAAATTTTCATCCTCCATAATTAATTTATCTTTACTTAGGCTAATTACACAACTTGAATCAACTAATAAATATTCGATGACTAAATAAATAAAATTCTCGATCCTTGTTTGATTGATTAATGTACTTTGCGTATAATATTAGATTTTGAAATAACTGGATGGACACAATAGGAATGTAGGGGATGTAAGGACATGAAAAGGTCAGGTGTAAGGAATCGGATCAAACCGAGAACTCAAAACGACTTGTTTTCGCTCCTAATGAAAGGTAATCCACATTAGTTTTGTGTTGATGGCCCGAGGAGTTAGTTCCCTAAGAAATAATTTAATCTTTTCAGGAAATTGTCAGTCCCATATAGCCTTTGAAAGTAATGGTCGATCAACTCCTCTTCTTCGGCAATATACCAAAGCAAAAACTTGATAGTAAAATTACGATTTGTTTCCGAGTTCCGAACCCAAATGCCCCTAGATCGAGTAAAGTGAAAGGTTGCCAAAAGGTGGTGGATTTCTACCCGTTTGCAATTCAACAATTTCCTCATCTTATGTCTTCTAAGATTCAAATTCTAAATGTCTTTATAATTGATTGGAGAGGTTCATTTTCTCGCAAGGAGGAGCTTTGCTCCTAACGAGTAGAGATATTTACGAGGTGAGACTCGGATAGAAAAATCTTCCCGTCTACGTCCCCACATCCTTGTCCCTATTCTCACCTCCTAAATGGACATCTCTATTAACAAGGCAGAAAATACAAAGAAGCAATAACAAGTGGACAATTTCAAGATAAGGAAAAAGCACTGGATGTGGAGGCCAGATTGTTTACTTTTGATAGTTGATGCCTAGATGCACTGATGTTCACGAGCAAATACCGAGTAGAGATGTCCACAAGGCAGAGCAGAGACGAGAAACATTTCTCGTCCCCATCCCTGCCACATATTTCATTCTTTTATCCTTGCAAAATTTTCTATTTATTTTTACGAGGATCGGAACACAGATTCCCACGGAAAAGTTTGGTAATCGAATTACTTGTGGGTAATTTTTTTATCTGTTAAAAAATAGTTATTTTAAAATTCTCTTTTTCAATATAATTTTTATTAAAAAATTATTTTAAAAATTTCTTAATTAATCCACATATATATTCTTCAAACATAATATCTAAAAATTCAAACTCAAATTTCAAATGTTAATATTACTCTTTAAATAAATAAATAAATAAATAATAAATAATAAATAATAAAATAAAAAAAAAAAAAACTATGACATCCCCTAGTGTTAAAATTAACTAATTTATTTTTTAATATAGCCAAAAAAACATGTGTTAAAATATATTTGTATTAAACGAGATCGGAGAGGGGGAATATAATCACGTCCTCGATTCCTCGATCCCATTTATCTAACGAGAAATAATATTCCCCACTCCCTCCTGACCCCGCAGGTAAAATGGATATCTCTAGGTTTGTTGTTCGAAAGAAGGGTTCCGAATTTTGCCTCAATGATCCTCCTCCATAATGCCAATTTCCCTCTTAATTTAGAGGGTAATTACTCAAACATTCAAAGTTAAGTCAAACTAATCAAACTAATACAGAGAATAGTGAGGAGAAAAACATACCAATTATCCAATGTATCTCTTGAAGCCTTTCATAATGCTTTATTGCCATTTCTTCCAACTCCCTCAAATAAACATCAAATTACAAAGGCATCCAAGTAAGAATTAACAGTACTGATGCATCACTAGTTTGAATTGATAACCATGCAGACCTCCGAATACACACCGAGCGATTCTCGATATTTAAGATTACCAAAATCGAGATGGACAAAACACTTGAATTAGATTGTATAATATTATCAAAAAGAAAATATTTTCATCAAGTAAAAGAGAACAGCAAGAAGAGAGAGCTACCAATGTACATGCAATTATGCGGTGGAAATTGCTTTGTACCCTTCCTCTTCAAGGAGTTTCGCTATAGAGATGTCTCCAGTTTTCACAATTTTTCCATCCTCCTGAAAGATCCAAATGTAGGAAAACTAACCAAATTACACACAGAAACCACAAGGAAAATGGTATAGAAACAGGAAACAAGAAGAAACCCATAGTTTTGAGAGAACAATCTATAAGTATTATGAGTTTTGAGTTGATTATAGCAAAGGTGAGACCGAAGCTTTCGATAGTCATCAAAACCACGATCACTGTGTTATCCGATCAACAGTGTTGAGGATTATTGGGAGTGAGTCCCACGTTGGTTAATTTAGTGGAAGATCATGGGTTTATAAGTGAGGAATACTATATCTCCATTGGTATGTGGCCTTTTGAGGAAGCCCAAAGCAAAGCCATGAGAGCTTATGCTCAAAGTGGACAATATCATACCATTGTAGAGAGTCGTGATTCCTAACAAACAGTGTGTATGGAATCGGATATCTCTTTTGTTTTCTACTTCAAAATTGATTGTTTTATTCCCTTTCATCTATTCACCCCACAAAAACAAGAGAAAAAAAAAAAAACTAAACTAGCAAAACAGAACCAGAAACAGAAGAAAAACCGTCTAATATTTCTCCATCTTCTAAAACAGCCATATTGATTGAATGTTTTTCTTATGTCCAAGATACTTACCATTATATGTATGCAAGATGGTTCGATAAATTCCAGAAGTCGTAGATAATGAGTAATCATTAACACTGAATTCTTTGGTGTCAAAAGCCCATTCACTGCTTTTGCTACGTCACGAAGTGCATCGACATCCAATCCAGAATCTACTTCATCCAGTATCGCCATCTCTGCACCCAGGACCTGAAAAGACATTAACAATTTGAGAAACGATATTAATCTTGTATTGTAATTAGCCTTAACAAGCCTGTAGCATAAGTTCTTTCTTTCTCCCTTTCTGAACCAACTAACATATACCATTGGCCCTTTCACCCTTAAGATTTACTCCTTATTCTACTAGGTTCTCAAATTTTCAACCATTTTATAATGCAGATAACTGGACCACTTGAAATGTATCATCTTCTCGACTGAATAGATAATGTCATTGGGTATGCGGAGACAACACTAGTTCCTGTCAAAATAAAGAACAGCAATGCCCAAAAGAACTAGCATACGAAAGTACGAAAAAGTAGCAACCTTACCGCAAGTTGTAAAATCTCATTGCGCTTTTTTTCTCCACCACTAAACCCTTCATTGACATTTCGGTTGAGAAAATCCGTCTTCATGTTCACAAGGTCAAGTTTGGGGAAGATGTATGCATAAAACTGGCGAGATAATGAAAAAGTGATTCAACTAGCAAAAAGTTTTAGTCTCTAAATTTCATTAACTAATAATTACAAGAAGAACAGTAATAAATGTGAAACAAGATAATCCAATAAAGAATGAAGCAAGATGAAAATTTCCTTATACTTGATTTCAACAAATCTGGATAAAAATTTTGAATTTGATTGAACAGAGCTCTTAGTCTTACCACATTACTTACGCTGCATTGCTGGTTTTTTTATTCTTCTAGTTAGAGAAACAAATACATTGATACAGACAAAGATTACAACAAACTCAGGTCCAAAGATTAGGAATTTTCCAAACCAAGTTGAAATAAAGGTGCAATAAAAAAATTAAAAAGAAAAAAGCAAATAAACACAGATACATCATCATCGTACGGAATAAAATAGCTGCCATTAAACAAAAGAAACTCATAAAAATAGGTGCACTATTTGTGAGATATCTCCTCATAATACGGTATTTTACTTCACAAAAGAGAGCCTTAAAGGCAGATTACAGAAGAATTCCAGCCTTTTGAGAGGGCCGTTCTCATCTTTGAGCTAGTTCATACAAGATGAAACATAACATAAACCCCAAAGACAGCCGGCCAAAGTAAAAGGCTAAACACAAAAGACCCGTACACCAACAGCTAATAACGGCAAATCAAATAAATTAGAGGAATTTCCCTTATTACCCCTCCTAACAAAAGTTATGACAATCAGGGGCCTCACATCACCCACAAGGTCTCTAGCACCATTCTCTCAAGGTGTAGTTTGGTTAACCTCAGATGCAAGTCTACAAACAATTCCCATGTTGTTTAATGTATTGATACGATAGATCCTTCCACTCACCAACATTTTGATGTCGCTTGATTCCTCACTCTTTCAATATCCCTAAATGCTCTTCGGCTTAGCCACCTATTTGAAGTGATCAGTTAGCATGGGTGCTTTAGGCTACACCGATTGTGCCTCCCTCACTGCCTTTTTTAGATGCAATATGTGAAACACATGATTGATTGTAGCCAGTGGTAACTTGAGCTTGCAGGGCACAGTAACAACTCGGCTAACAGTTCAATATGGCCCAAAATATTTGGTGACAACTTCACATTCTGTCGTCTAACCACCTATTGTTATCGATAAGGCCGGAACTTTAAGTAAACCCAATCCACTTCCTCAAATTCCATTTCAACCTTCCTTCGATCAACAAATTTTTTCATTTGTTCCTGTGCCAAATTTAGATGTGTCGTCAACCAACTCAAGGCAGTATCATCTTGTCCGGTTAACTGTTTGTCCAAAGTGACGTAGTTGGTCCTCTGAGATCCATAAAACATCAAGGGAGGGGGTGATCTCCCGTACACGGCCTGGAAGAGGGTAGTGATGGAGTTATGATAGGTGGTGTTGTACCAAAATTTTGCTCACAACTACTTGGGTTTCTCGTTGCAAAAGCAACATGAATACGTCTCAGTCACTTATTCACGATTTTTGTTTGTTTATCCGATTGCAGATGATATGTTGTACTCCAATGGCGGCAAGTGTCTAAGGAACGAAAATATCGATCCAGAAATGACTGAGAAAAAATTTGGTCTCGATCCAAAACAATGGAGCATGGGAAACCATGGAGGCAAACAATATCTTTCACAAATGTTAGCAACCATAGTTTTTGCATTTTACAAGTGAAAATGAAACGTGTGTACTTGCTCAAAGGATCAACCACCACACATATGGCATCATGCCCTGCCTTCAGCAATCCTTCTATAAAGCTCATATTGATGTCCCAAATGCGATATGGTCGGGTAGTGGCTACAACAACTCAGCACCTAAAGTTGACAACTATTAGTTTCGTTGGCACGCTACACTGTGTGCACATATTCCTTCATGTTGCGCTTCATCCCCACCTAATAGAGTTCCCCAGTGAGACCTTTGTATGTTCGAAGGAACCCTGAATGCCCCCTAGCACTAAATCGTGATGAGCGTGAAGGATCTCCCAATAATTCAAAATACTTGGAAAGGATTAATTGAATCTTATATAGGAGTGTATCGTGTTGAAGAGAGTACTTAGTACACAGTTTGGATCCTCCATGAGGCATTGTACAATTTTTATCAGCTTGGGGTCATGCACTGCTACTTCTTCCTTCACTTTTTGACATCTTGAATGTTGGCCATCATAATCACTCGTGGTTGAGTATCAAACGCGATACATGACAAGGCATCGGCAACTTTGTTCTCGAGGCTTGGCTTGCATTGAATTTCAAAGTAATAATCCAAAAGCTTGGATACTCGATGTTTGTATTCCAATTGGATGATGTTCTGTTTAAGCAAGTCCTTCAAAGATAGTTGGTCAATCCTTTCTATGAACTTTTGACCCTGCAAGTACAATTGCCATTGTCGCACAGAACGAACGATAACCGTTAATTCTCTTTCATATATCAATTCAGTTTGAGCAGTGTTTGAGATTTTTTGACCTTATTAGGCAATTGGTCATTGGTTGTGGGATAGGACCGCTCCTAGGCCCTTATCAAACACATCTATTTCAATCACAAATGGTAAATTAAAATCGAGTAGAGCTAGGGTGACCATTGCATGCTTCAATCATTCAAAGGCCTTAGTCGCTTTTGCATCCCAGATAAACGCACCTTTTTTGTGGAGGTCAAATAAAGGAGACCCCATCGTCCTATAGTTAGGAATGAACCTCCAATATAACTGGTGAGACCCAAAAATCCTCTAAGCTCCTTCAGATTGGTTGGTATCAGTCATCGCAACATGCTACTCACTTTCTCCAAATCGAATTCCACGCCTTCTAATAAAACCTACTTACTCTATTCTTTCCTTGGAAAAGGAACACTTCTTGAGGTTGGCATACTAGTGGTTGTCCTTATGCTGCTAGAAGATGATGGATAGATAAGTGACATGGAAGACAAGGTCTGAGAGGTAAACCAAGATGTCATCAAAGAATGCCAACACAAATCTTCAAATGAACGTCCTAAAAAATGTGGTTCGTTAAGGACTAGAACATGGTCGAGGCATTTGTGAGGTTGAAAGGCATGACTAGAAACTCATAAAGCCATTGTGGATTCTGAAAGGCATGGCTAGGAACTCATAATGGCTATTGTGGATTATGAAACCCATCTTGGGCTACCCAATCCTCCTCCTGCCCGCGTATTTGGTAAACGTAGTTCTGATACCAACTTGTGAGGTATTCCTTCACAATATAGTATTTTACTTCACAAAAGAGCCTTAAAGGTAGATTAGAAAACGATTCATACTTCTAGTAACTTTATTACACCACGAATTTCTTAGAGATTCTTCTAACAACGTTAAAATTACCCCCATTACACCAACAATTAGGCACCACCCTACTACATATGTTATCTCAAACTTGTAAGTAAAAGGATCGCACCCCCCTCTAAACCAGCCTCTTACTATATTATTGAAGGTAAAACTAATTGAAATGGAGTAAACCCCTAGCAGTGAATCATCAACCATTGCACCATTCTCATTCCACATAACTATTATACCTCCTGCACTACCTTCAGCGTTGAAAACAACCCAGCCAATATGTCTTCAGCTTAGAGGGATTTAATAATACTTCAGTCAACCTTAGCTAGCTTTGATTATTGAAGAGACACTATGTTCGGATTAAATCTAAAGATGAAACATGTTATCCATGTGGATAGTAAAAAAAACAATATTTTTATGAGTTCAACAACATATAAGATGGAGATTCGAACCTTTAGCCTTTTGGTTTTCGATATTAGTCTTAACCAATTGAGTTATGCTCAAGTTGGCAACAAAAAACTATGCAATATAATACAGGTGATTTATTCCCCATGTCCTTGTTGAAGTTCAAAATTTGCTTCTTTTGTTGTTTTTTTTAATGAAAAATCAAGCATTCATTAAGAAGAAGGAAAGAATACAAAAGGGTATGCAAAATAAAAAAAGCCCAACAAAAAGAGTCAAAGACCGAGTTAAGCAAAAAAAAAAATACTTCAATCCAAAATGATAAGACATGGGGGAAATTACAAAATGTCTCGGAAACCAATGCCTAAACATAAGAAGACTACACAAACAAAGGCTAATTGATGTGCATGATGCTTATCTGCATAAGTACACATGGTTCTTTAAAAAAATCTTGGAAACTTCTATTAATCTTAATCAAAACAATTTTTCTTTTTGTATAACAGGAAGGAAAAAATGTCAACATTTCAGTAGATTCAAAAAGACTTATATGTGAATTCTAATTCCATAAGTACGCATACATTTGACCAAGAGGGGATAAAGCATGAACATGGTATTTCGAGAGAAAACGCATACCTCAATTGGCCCCAGCTCTGCTAGACCAAGTTTCCTCCTTCGTGCATTGTAAGCCATATTTAAAAAGTCAATATTGCTGACACCTGGAATCTCAACCGGGGACTGGAAACTCATAAACAACCCTGCAAGCGACCTTTCTTCTGGCTCCATTTCAAGCAAATCACTTCCTTTAAACTGAATACTACCACCTGTAATCTCATAATCTGGGTGCCCAACGAGTACCTTAATCCACAAAGCTTCACGTAACATTAGTGGATAAATCGAAAGAATCGAATCTCCAAGCAGATGACATTAACAGAGGCTAGGCATGTTGAGAACTACGACAATAGTCAAAAAATAATAATTATTATGGTGGCACTTGTTCTTGCCTTCTGTACCATGGATATGCCTAAATTCCCTCCTCTTTCTTTTCCTTTTTTTTTTTTTTTCCCCTTCCAAAACTTCAATCTGGAATAGGTTTAGATTCAAATAGGTAACCAGCGAAATTTGAGGAGCTTCATGCACTATACAAAATAACTGAAATAAGCTGCAAACGTTTCCATTCCAAGTACAAATCTAAGCAACAGGACAAGATTAAACCTCTAAGCTTATTACTTGCAAGGAACGCGATAGACTTTTTTACAAGGATAAAGGAAATTAACGCAAACAATACTGACCTTTGCAAATGTGCTCTTTCCAGAACCGTTCTTTCCCATGATGGCATGAACCTACTAGAGGCAGGAAGAATTATTCCGAATCATACAATGAACAAAACTACAACGAAAATCTCAAAACCTCGTAAGAAGCCACTTCATAAATCGATACTAGAGATTAATTAGAACAAACCTCTCCTTCGTTGACAACAAGGTTAACACCCTTGAGAATCTCCTGCCTAGATTCTGCAATTACAGCAGTCAAATCCTTGACTTCCAACAAAAGATTCTTCTGACTGCCAGAGGAACTTGTGGACGGAGAATTGACGGCGGGGAGAGAAGCGGTTGCTATTCGAATTGAGCGGCGGCGATTGGAACGGAAGGGGAGGGGGAAGAACGTGAGCCTTGTGGATAAAGTAGAATTAGAAGGTGAATATCGAACCAGAGGAGAAGTGGCTGCGGTGGAGGAAGAAGTGCAGTAAGCCATTGACATCGCCATTGTAGAAAGCTGGAGATGTACACTAACAACAACTGCGTCAGGTAACGAAGAACGAAGTTTAAGAGGTCCATGGATGACGTTTGCTTTAAATAAATTATATTTTAATGGATAGATTATAAAAATAAATAAAAATAAATAAATAAAATGTCACATAAATAATGCATAATCCTTCGATGCACCACGTGTCATTTAATCAACACGGTACATGTCATTCATATATCTAATCATTCATCCAACCTAACGTATATGACCCGTTGAAAAGACAGGTGTGTTATGGAATTATAAGGATTGAATCGACTAAATTGAATATGAATTAGCTAACAAGTCAACCAGAAGCTAGCCCTAGTCATCGATGTTGCATGCAAGGCTATCTAAGCTGACTAGCCTCACACGTGCCACACGCTTGGGATGCACCAAACGAGTTGGGCCATGCAATAGAGGGCTTGGGCTAAAGGCTTTTGTGAGTGGGCGTTAGGCTTAAAACCTTTTTCGATTTCAAGTGGGTTGACTTCTATGGGGCTTCTTTCTTTGCTTCTGCTTTCTTGATTGAAGAGTAAGCGCGTAAACTAAGACTGAACGAAAGATTCATGATCCTATCCTGATTGAACGAGGGTTGAACTATCTCTTTGAGAGAACGAGGTTCAGACGCCTTCTCTTTAGCTTTTCATTCATTACAAACAAAGTGATTGAAAAAGACGATTCCTTCTATACTGCTTCCTGACGAATGATTCATAGGTACCATTTACTATTTCTCGAAGCTCGATCTCTCCCCCGGATGAACCATATAGCCAAGAGAAACCATAAACCAGAATAGAATGAATCGAGAGTGAAGACTTGAAAGACTTTCAGGGGCAGGATCAAGACTACTATCTATTTACCGAGTGCCTTCTTTCATTCAATCTGGAACTAGAGAGTAAAGAAAAGCAAAGAGATAGTGAAACCGGAACCCTCAAACACTCTTTCCCTCGGTAAAGCTAAATTCATTCATTCTCTCCTGAACCTGAACGGAATGCAAGAAGAATCAAACACTCTTTCACTCAGTAAAACTAAATGAATGAAATGCTCTCCCTACCGGTCGAGCTCTTTCACTCCTCTCCCTATCCCCGTAAGGTCGAACGGCTTTGCTCCTGAACCGGAAGTCCAGACTGAAGCAAGACAAGATGAATTTGAAAGATTAATGATCCTGAACTACTTACCTGATTGAAGAGGGTAAACTGGACGACTATTCTTCTTTTCCTCTCCTGTAAGCAAATGAAAGGATGTTCGAAAGATTTCATTCCTGTTCTGGAGTAAGATCAGAGAAAGAGAAGTTCAATCAGGTTCAGTAGCTAGCTCTTTTTCTGTTTAGTCTTTCAAAGCTCCTAATGATGAATTTAATATCCCTTACTGTAAAGAAAGGATAGGTTCAGGTTTCTTGCTTTCGGCTGTAAAAGCGGAAGACAGTAAACTCATCTACCTCTCCCTATGTTTCGGGATATTTTGGGGCGAGGTAATTACTAAATCAAGAGACTGTATATGGGTTAGAATATAGTTGAGTTGCTCGGTTCGATTTGAATCTGACTTGACCCGAGCTACTATTTATTCTCCTTCACCAAAAATTATAACCTTTGTCTTCTCTTTTTTAGAAACGCTCCATGATGATGATTTAGTGGTTATCTATGGTTGACAAAGTCCCCAAAAAAAAATGTAGGCAATCACAATAAGAATGTTCGAGCTTGACCTAATCCAACTATAAACACTCGTACCCCATGACTCATTCATCTGTAGCAATAACGATGTGTGAAGATAGTCTTATGTGAATAAAAACTTACGGCCTCTCTACGGCCTCTCATTTTCTGCTTAGTGCAACAAACCTTACTGATGCGAAATCCCAAGGACAATATTTGCCTCGAACATCAATGATTTGGCGATGAATTACATCAAAACAATCCAAGTTCTACGTTCGATTTTATGGTCAAACTTGCACACCCATGATTCAGACAACTTCAGATCAACAAATTTCAACGTTTTCAAATCCTTTTTAGCAAAGAGTTCGTGTAATTTTGATAAGATTTAGTGGGTAGTATCAATGCTCATATACATTCCTTAACGTGTACTTTGAGGCACTTAACTCACGCCAAATGGCCCTCGTAATGCAAATTCGATAGCTAACTTGGTTGGATGCTTCTTAAGGTGCATTATTGGTCATCTAACCCGCTCAAAGTTACCTTGTTTCTTTAAGATGCTCGTTTAATTCTAGTTCACTCAAACACACTCTCCCTCTTTCCCGTAAAGTACACATTTAGTTATAACTCATCGATACTCACTCTTCTAAACCCTTTTGATGCCTAAGCTCAAACACATCTTAAAATGCTCTTTCGATGCCTGAATCACTCAAATCAATTTTGATATGAGCCATTTAGCGAAAGTTTCAAGTCATCCATGTTAGACAGGATGCGGCTCATAAATGGTTCACCAAACTAGAGCTTTATTTTTCGTGTAAAATGTTCTCATTTTGGAGGAATGAGATTGTGGTATCGCTAATCTTAAAATAAACACTATATCATAATTGTCGTATCAAGGGGTGGATTTGGTGGGAGTCCGACATCGAAAGGAACGAGTGCCAGCAAAGACACAGGGCCCTGAAGGGGGTGGATTGTGATATTCCACATTGGTTGAGGAGGAGAACGAAAGACCCTGCTATAGAAACCTTTCCTTGGAAGACACATTTTAAAGCCTTGAGGGGAAGCCCAAAGAGTACAATATCGGCTTGCGGTGTGCTTGGGCCGTTACACTATCATCAGGTATCATATCACTTCCTACACTGTTTGATGTCTAGCACACCCTAAGTGCCCTTTAACTCACCCGAAATTCCTCCATCCCATGTGGAGATTAACTCCTGTATAAACACTCTTGAATCTAAACTGTCTTTTATACACCCGACCTGAATATAACTAAACAGATTAAGGTATTATATGTTCGACTACAATATACCGACCAAATTTAACGAAACCCAACTTCCAATCAAAGAATTGGAAGTATGTGGAACCATGGTCCAAAAGGTTACAAAGTTGGGTCCCCATGGGGCCTCTAAGGTCCCACTAGAAAGCACCTGAGTAGAGCCTAAGCCTTGTGGCTTGGGCATCTGCCGCCATTGGCCTTTATGCTTTCCTTGTCGCCTTGCTCTGTTTCTTTTGTTCTTCGAATGCCCTGACGACAGCTCTGCTTCCTCCATTTTTCGACTACCTCTTGGAATCAACTACTGTTCCACTCTCCTGTGCCTCCACGTGATCATTGTCCATGATTCTTCTTCTTCTTCTTCTTCTTCTTCATGAACAAGCAATACAATCCAGTTTTGATTTCCACTGTGCAGGATTTGTTCGATTCCTTGCTGTTCCGAAGCGCCTGTTACCTTTTTTTGTTCTTTTGGATACCTCACCTCATTTCTTTGATTCTTACAGGTGCATTTATTTACATGTCTTTTAAACTTTCGATGATAACTCACCATCCGCAAATCCTACAGTGATTTTCGATGATCCACTTGGAGAGAGTGAGAGAGAGCGTGAGTGCGAGGGTCAAGTGCCAATTCGGAGTTGGAGCTGTACTGTTGGTATGAGCTGCTAAATTTATTATGGATATGATTTGTTTTGAATTTATTGTTAACGGAATTCGATGGTGGGAGACAGAAAGTGAAAAGGGGGTTCCCCTGTTCTTTCTTTGTCTCGAGGGGTTTTCTTCTTCTCTCTCTTGCGATTTTCTCCCTTCTGTTTAGCTTCTAAGAGGTATCTGTTCGTCTTCCTTGTGCCGATTCCTGGTTTGTTTGTTTATTTATTCTGATGTAAATCGATTCAGTTTGTACTGTTAGACGAACACGACTCTCCACAATGGTATGATATTGTCCACTTTGAGCGTAAGCTCTCATGGCTTTGCTTTGGGCTTCCCCAAAAGGCCTCATACCAATGGAGTTAGTATTCCTCACTTATAAATCCATGATCATTCTCTAAATCAGTCGATGTGAGACTTTCATCATCCAACATGTACTTCTATTTGTTTTCTAAGCTGTTCGTTTTATTTGTTCATTGTGAGCAATGTACATTGAATAATTCTATGGAACTTCTGTTTGGTGGACACTTAAAATGATGCTTTTCGATTCATTTTCTATATTCTTTCCCCGGTATATTTGATTAGCCAAGTTTGATATACCTCTCGCTATCCCTTTGACTTCAGTTCATGAAAAATTTAATAATTTGTGCTAGATTAGCCAAATAGTTGCTTCTCAATTTTCTCGTGATTTGATTTCCCTGTTTGTAGGAGGTTCTTTTTTATATAATGGGGTTCATCACAGTTGGAATGTTAGTAATTATGTTCTTCTCCTATTGCAGTTTGTTGTGTTCTTTTATATTGGAGGCAGGGCAGGACTTTTGATTCAATAGTGTTTGTATGAGTGCATAAATTTTCTAAAGTGGAAGAATCATTTCTTGACCTTAACCATCCCTACTTCTGTTCATTTTCTTTTTCTATTGGTCCTCCCCTGCCTTCAAACAAAGTGCAGCGACTAGGGATTAGGTCGATCGAGGGACATCTTCTTTGCAGCCTCTCCTAGATATATATTTATTCATTATAGGTTGTGATTTTGTGAGCTCTCAGAGTATTTTGCAGTTAATATGGCATATGGATGATGGTAGTAATTTCCATAATTTAAGGTTTAATTTAAATTAAGGGTCATGAAAGAATTTACAAATCTTGAAAGTAATACATCTAATGTTAAAGAAAATTTTACATTATTTCGTGCTTGATTATCTACTTCTCCAAGCCATTGCGTTCCATTCAGAAAATTATGAAACTGCTAATTGTTGATTTTATTGTCGTTTCTCTTGTTTTAATAAGAACTCTTGGCTATGTGCGTGATGTATGTACCATTTTTTCTGTTCCAATATTTTGCACCAAGATGCAGCCACCTACTCTCAACGTTATATGGTGCTGGGCATTAGAAATTACACCGTAAATTTTTGTTGGCAAATGGGGGGGTTTATTGTGGTGGAGTTTATTAAAGGTCTGTTGAAAGCCAGGTTTAAAAACGATTTTTTCTTTTTAAAAATTAAAAAACAGTTTTTGATTTATACATCTTGTTTGGTAGAATAATTTTTAAGAACAAAACTCTTTTTAATAATTTGTACGCAAAGCAATTTTTTGGAAACAACTTTGTAAAAATACTCCCAAAAAACCTTTGAGATGGTGACGGTGAAAGTGAACACTTTCATTTGGTTGTCGTATTTTACATTTTTGAGGTCTTACTTGCCCTTATATATGACGATTTTTAATGTATTTCAGAGCTACCAAAGTGGATCCAAGCATAGATGAAAGTCATGGATGTCACAATTAGGAAAGCATGACCAGTGCTCATGGAAGATATCCGAGGGTAATTTTTGTCCTTAACTGAGTGAATCTCTCTTCTCCATTCTGTACCTTTCAACACTGTCACGCAACTGCACACATGGTCATTTAACCTCCGTGTACATATTTGAAGAGCATTTATTTTTTCAGGCTTACCGAGAATGTGCTCTCAAATGGAGATGTATATATTGGAAATTTTAAAGATGGGCTGCCACATGGGAAGGGAAAGTACACTTGGTTTGAAGGAACCATTTATGAGGGTGATTGGGAAGATGGAAAGATGACAGGTAAGGGAAAGATTATCTGGCCATCAGGAGCAAAATATGAGGGTGATATCTCTGATGGTTCTCTCCATGGTTTTGGCACCTTCAACTATTCTGGTGGATCTATCTATAGCGGAGCTTGGAGGATGAATATTCATCATGGGATAGGACGAAAGATATATGCTAATTTAGACAGTTATGAAGGTTCTTGGAAAGAAGGTAAACCTGAAGGTTGTGGTAGACACTTCTGGAGTTCTGGAAATTCTTATATTGGGAACTGGAAGGGTGGGCAAATTTGTGGTAAAGGGATTATGAAATGGGTAAATGGTGATTATTTCATTGGCTTTTGGTTGAATGGATTTAGACATGGATCTGGAGTCTATCATTTTGCTGATGGTGCATATTACTTTGGATCATGGAGTAAAGGTCTCAAGGATGGAAAAGGAACATTTTATCCAGCTGGAAGCAAACCACCATCCCTGGAGAAGTGGCATAACTTTCTTGGCTATGATATTGATGGAAAAGGTTTTTTATCTCGTACGCTTTCACTAAATTCAGAGAAAGAAAAAGCTCCCAAGCGTGGTCTTAAACACAGCTTTTCAGAGAGGATTTCTCACACTGGAACTTCAAATCCTGGAGGACTATCAAATTGGCCTACATGGATGGATGAAAATTGGGGATTAAGTGATCCAAGTCGAGAACCATCAGGTGATAAATATTCTCATGTTGTGTCACATACCTCAGATCAAGGTCAACATAATGTGTTGCCACATAATGATAGAATGGCTTATGAAAGGGAATACATGCAAGGAGTCTTGATACAAGAAAGGCTTAAGGACTACAAAAAACTATTGCACAGAAGCAAGGAACAGAAGAAAACGACAGTCAAAGAAGCAAAGAAGGTGTCATGTGTTAACTTCTCTGAAAGTCATCGCAGCTTCTATTTAATGCTAAATTTGCAACTTGGTATAAGGTACATCTGTTAATTTTAGACTATTTAGGTTAACTTTGTTACTTTGTATGGCTCTAATATGGAGATATCATCGTGAAGAAAATGCCTTGTAGAGAAAACTTATAAAAGCTAAATATACTCCTACATCATGTACTGAATCGACCTCCTCCATCTTTTGCAAAGGGGCCATGTAAGTACATAAAATAGCACCAAAATCTCTTTACCAACCGAATCCACCATAGGGTGGGTGGTGGAGGAAAAACATCTTTGTGGACTAACCCGATTGAAAACACCATGCTAGTCTTATAGTATTCACTTTTGTACAGACTTTTTCATAGCCAAGTGATCACGATCAAAGAAACATAGAATGATGACCCCAATTTTATTGTCTAAAGAAGCAAACTCATTGACATGACTTTCTAATGCTAATGCTGACAGTCTCTCGAAAATCTTTGATGATGGACATGAGGAAAAGATAGAAGCAATAAACCCCATGCTAGGAAAGACAATATTGAAAGGAAATCACCTTTAAAAGGTGGAAGTTTTTCCGTTGGGAAATAGCACATAAAGCCATTAGAACACGTGAAAATCTACAAAAAAAAAAAAAAAAAAAAAAGAAAAAAGAAAAAAAAAAAGGAAAAAAAAAAAGAGAATCTCCATGTGACTCTATTTCCAAATTGGTGTCTATTAGGCAAGAAAGAAAACGAATCACAAAACCACTTATTTATGCATTGCACATACGCTCAGAATTTATGGACAAGGATTTTCAATATTTTTGGATGACATCTCACTTTTCCTAGGGAGGTAAAGGATTTGTTGGTCATGGTCATAACGTACCACCCCTTTGCAAATACGCTACAATGGAAAAACCTCATCATGACTTTCTTTTGCAATATATGGAAAGAAAAACATCAACCGACTTCTACAAAATTCTTCGACAATGCTGTTTACCAATCTATATCTTCATGTAAATTGTCTAATATTTTTTCTTCCCATAGCCATACCTCCCCATTGTAAATTAGAAGGGCTTTTTCTAAACATCATGGAAATACATCCTTTTGGAAATTTCGAACATTAATGAAATTGTCTCTTAAAAAAAAAAATTATATATACACACATGCACAACTTTACTAAATAGAATGGGAATGATTCTCCCATACTTGGTCTTACAATACTATCAACACTCATCTTCTCTGCTTTGTTGTGACAAGTGTGTTTAACAGTATCAAAATATTTCCTAATGCGCCTCTAGCTTATCAATTAACATTGGCTAAGTGGCAGGATTCTGGCATTAAATTTCTGGCGCAGTATGTAACCTTTCTTGATGCCGATTTTCTTGAGATAATTTTAAATGAGATCTCTGAGTTATTGATATAATGGTATGAGTTGACAGTGCTTACTCCTTGAGAAAAAAAAGTTGAAGGTGGTTCTTTTTGGAATATTTCATTATTCAAATGATTTTCTATTAAATTTAGGGATTAATATCTTTCCCAAATGAAAAATAATGCTAACTAAAGATCTTAATTGGAAATAATACTTCCTAAAGGTTGTCTGGAACTTATTTTTAGGCCTGTTCACGAGGACTAAACTGAAATAAATAATAATGCTTACTAATTATCCTACTTGAAGTTTTCAGGTATTCTGTTGGTAAGCTTACTCCAGTTCCTATGCGTGAAGTTCGATCTTCTGACTTCGGAAAACGGGCTAGAATGGTGATGTACTTTCCTCGAAAGGGCTCTCAGTTTACACCTTCACACTATTCTGTCGACTTTTGTTGGAAAGACTATTGTCCTATTGTTTTCAGGTAGTTAATGATCTACTTCACATCGTTTACTTATTTAGTAAAAAATTTCTATAAAAGATTATGCATCAAAATCTCTGGATATAGTTCTGATTGCTAAGTTACCCACCAATAACATAATGATGTTATTCTTTCTCCTATTTCTAACATACTAGATCCCGAGGTTGGATGACATACTATTCATTTTTTCAATATGCTTCGAGTCACAGCCTACTTTTAAGCGTGGAAGAAAACAAACAGTTCAATTATTATTTCTATAATTCTTTTCTACAAGCACTGTATTTGTTCTCCTTTATTGTAGTTTAAAGATCTTTTAAATTAGACAGATAATTTTAGCAAGGAACTGTACTATACAATTTAAATAAGAAAGTAATACATAAGATTTCCATTTTCCTTTCTTATTTGATAATATGAGAAACAGGAATTGTTTGACTTGATTTTCACAAAAGCTCTGACGGGTTGTTTGGGGAAGGGTTGGGCTTAGGTAGCCGAAAGGGTTAGGTAACTTGTTTATACAAGAGCTCGTAGATATAGCCTATAAATTTAAAACCCCAATAAATACAATGATTTTTGCAATAACATAGAGCCTTATGATTCGGAAGTAAGAGTAATTGTTTTCCCCTTTTTTTCTACTCCATTGAATGGACGTTGATCGAGAGAAATAAAATAATTCGCTCTAATTGCAAAGATGAACACGGTTCTTCTTGGCTGTCAACTTAAATTGGCAGTTATCATATTATATGATGTGAAAAATGTATTTCTTCATGGCTATCTAGATGAAGAAATCTACATGAGTATTCCTCTAGGCTTTGAAAGCTCAAGAGGTAAAGTAAGCAAATTAAGAAAGACCTTGTATGGACTAAAAAAATCACCCATGGCATAGCTTGGAAGATTCACAAAGATAATGAAAGACTTTGGGTATAAGCAAAGTCAAGGAGATCACACTCCCTCTATCAAGAACTCATAATCAAAGGGAGTTACAGTGCTTCTAGTTTATGCGGATGACATCATAGTCAATGGACATAATGAAGAAGAAAAAACTGAACACTGATGAAAGGATTGGATCCACATTATAAATTGGGAGAGTCAAACCGAGGCTAGTGAGGAGGCTTATATATCTAACTCACTTGCCCAAACATAGCCTGTTCAGTGAGTGTAATTAGCCAATTCATGCATAATCTAAAGGAGCCTCACCTTCAGGCAACATATAAAGTGTTACGTTACTTGAAAGGAGCTTTAGGAAAAGGAATTTTGTTCATACAGAACAATTCCCTTGCATTGGAAGCTTACACTGATCTGGTTATGCTGGATCAATAGTGGACAGATGATCTAGTACTTAGTATTTTACTTTTTTTGTGGAGGTAATTTAGTAACATGGAGGAGTAAAAAACAAAATGTGTTAGCTCGATTAACTATCGAATCAAAATTTCGATCTATTGCAAAAGGGTAATATGAACTCCTATGGTTGGAGATAATCCTTGATGACTTACAAATTAAGGGAGAAGGTCCGATAAAGTTTTACTACAACAACAATTCAGCTATCAATATTGTACATTGTCCTATCCGGCATGATAAGAAAACATATTGAAATTGATTGACATTTTATCAAGTAGAGATTAGAGAAGAGGATGATATGCATTAGTTATGTGCCTTCATAGCTTCCACTAATAGATATACTAACAAAAGGACTTCCCAACTCAATGTTTTATAAGTTAGTAGTTAAGTTGTGTATGAATGATATCTATTCCGTAGCTTGAGGAGGAGTGTTGAAGGAATGACCTTGATTTAAGGACAAATTGTGTAATTTCTAGCCTTAAGTTAAGAGATATTTGTGTAATCCCATTAAATAAGGAGAGTAGTTGACCTCCCCAATTTATCTGTGTTGTTATATAGTATCTACACATTTATTTAGATTTATTGTTAGTTAGTATTTAGAGATTTCGTGTCTTTATTATAAAAGGTACCTCTCTCAAATAAGAATATTTTGTGCAACTAGAGTTAATTTCTGCCTCCCTTCCTTTTATTTTATCCAGCAAAATTTATTGGGGTTTGTTCTTAGATTTAGTGGTGTCTCAAGTTTTTGTGAAACAGTATTCTCATTGCTTCCACTGTCAATTTTATCGTTACAAACATTTCCATTGATATTGCATCGTGATTGGAATAGAGAATGTCTTTGCGTATTGCCTTGGTCTTAGTGGTAAGCAACAGACATTGGATAACACATGAGAGCCATGAGTCAACTTTATCGTTTCGACTTTGCCTCAAGGCCGAGTCTTTCGGTTCGACTTTGCCTCTACAACAACACGATCCACGCTTTATGATGCCATCCCAAGTCTTGAGATGTCCTTGGTCTTTGTTGCTCGCTTGGGCTCGCTTATCTAGAATCGACCCATGAGTCAACTTTTCGTTGGGACACCTTGAACATCTATCCATTCGGGTACTTTTGAGGCATGAATTTTTTCGTGTCCATGTCAAGTCCTTTACACCGTACAGGAGAACGACCCTATATACCAAACTTTGACTTAAGGGCTGGGGCGCAATGTTGACACATCCGTACCATTTGACACTATTCTTGAAAGCCTATTTTCAAAGGAAGATGGCCAAGATGCTCGCCCACACCATGACACACGTATGTGATGACATGGGATAGCTCACTTAGGCCATAGGGCTTAGGGATGGTGGAGACCTTACACTATGTCTCCTCCATAGTACATTTTGAGATATTTTTGATCTGGGTAGAGTAGATGTGATTTTGGTGTACAACTATACGACCTCGCAGAGCATCCATTAGGTGTTCGATTAGCACCAAATTTGGCGAGTTTTCATATTTCATATAGATGGACTTAACTCCAGAGCCGTATGTCGAAATTCATGTTGGAACCTTAACTTTTAAGGTTATGGCTCGGTGCCCTACCCAACTGTGTTCGAACCTATTTATGATACTCTTGTGACCATCATGCTCTGAAATTTGGCTTATGCTTCAGCTTGACTTTAATGTGCACTCTTCTTGGTGATTGAATGATGCATTCTCTTCCTCGGTCGCATCATGATACTTGTATGTCTTGGTTCTCACGTGGTCAGACGGGTGCCACTTGAATGTTGCCGTCTTGTCGAACTACATGTGGGGGTCACAACCTATTATTTTCTTAGTGTGGTTCACAACCTATTATTTTCTTAGTGTGGTTGCAACACTTAGCATCATTAAGGAATTTTCCTTTGGAGAAGGATGAGAAGGCCCAATTTCAAGGTCAACTCAATTCCACTCCAAGTTAGAATTAAACTGCCAAGTATAACATCTGAATCCTCACTAAAATCCCAAAATTCCTCTTCTAAGACATCTTTAGCCACCCCCAAAGTTCCTTGTGTGGACCAGAGGACATATTTAGGGATGTAATGCAATTTTTATGGGTCAAGCAATACCGTTTGACAAAACATAATAATTCTTCTCCCTCATTGGGCTTAATGTAGGATGCTTCCTTTCCTCTTCATTACTATTAAATTGTTCCTCATCCCCAAACTTCTTCAGCCATACCAACTGATAGTTCTTTTTGTTGTATTTATTTCAATGTCCTAGTTGTACACTCAAAATAGTAGCCCAAAGTATGCCCATGGCAAGGGTTAGCTTAATTTTCAAGGGCTCTTGATCATAAATTTGTCTAAAACCGTTTATCCTTATCTAGACCTTTTCTTCTTTTTACTGTGATTAGTTTGTTGTAAATCTTTCCCTTTTCACAATTCTTTTTTTTATGTATTAGTATTTTATCATATTCATTTGCACTCTATAATGTACTGATATGTTTTTCTTCGTTCAAATAATGATCATAATACGGTTATTTTTCATAATATTAGGAATTTGAGATTGATGTTCAAACTAGATGCAGCCGAGTATATGATGTCCATATGTGGTGACGGTGGTCTTAGGGAACTCTCGTCTCCTGGGAAAAGTGGAAGTATCTTTTACCTTTCTGAGGATGATAGATTTGTGATCAAGACTCTGAAGAAATCTGAGTTGAAGGTTTGAAGGCATTAAACTAAAGATTCCTGGCTTGACTTTATTAGTTAGTGAATTCCCATACCCCTTTCCTATCATCTTTAATGCATTTTTTAAAAAAAATTCAATTATGATGGTTTGAAACAATTACATAAAGGTGCTACAAATTTGTTTTTTTTTTTTCTTTTTTTTTTTCATTTTTATTGTTTTTATCTTCTATGGAAGACAAGTACAGAGTTGGTTCTTCAAAGTATAGTTTTTTTTCTCCATTGCAGTAAACTCGTCCTAAAAAGGCAATTCTAGTGTGCTTGCATTAATGTCATGTCTGAAAGATGAAATTTCTTTATAAATATATTAAAATCATTCAACTTCAATGTAAATATGTTAGGATGGTACCCTGAAATTTACATATTATTGGCACCAAAAGAATGGGGGAGGACAGCAAGTTTAACTGGTCTAGTTGATAAAGTGGTTTAGAGGTAATTTTGGTTTTCTTAAGCTAGGAGAATGCAGAGAGTTGCATAAATGGATAATGTTAAATATATTGAGAAGTCTACAAATTTTGGAGGAGGACATAATTATTGGTAATCATTGTTAGTTGATATTTAGAATAGGGAGGGTATATGGGCTCTTGATGTCTCTTTGGGTATTTTTTTTAATGCAGATGATAAAATTTCTCTCCGTTAAATCCTACTGTTCTATTGGGCAGGAATGTATGCGCATTCTAAGATTGCTATTAGGGCAATGATCTTTGGTTGATAGAGATAAGAAGGTATAGACAAAACTAGTTGTAGGAAGGCTTAGGCTTTGAGGGATGAGCACGTCTTTAAGATTGGTTTGGAGTAGAAGCATTCCGTGTTACTGAGTTCTCTCTCATTGGAAATGTGACCTCCGTAAATGGCATATACTAAGAAAGGATCATTCTAGATAGAAACAAATTCTTCTTTGTGGATTTGATCCTTGGTAGAATCTCATCAACGGTGGAGAAGTTGTGATGGCCCAAATAATGGAACCTTAAAAGGACTTTTTTCTTTCCCATGACCTTGAAATTCTTCAAGAACTCAATAAGTGACAATGACTTCTTATAGATACAAAAATCCACCAACTAAAGGAGCTGTATAGAAAATTTGAAGTTATCATGGATAAGAAAACAAATTTCTATGTTCCTTTCAGTGTGGATTTCAAGGGTTGCTCTTCCTTCCATGAGTGAGAGGATTAAACAAGAAAAAGGGGTGCCCTCGAATTCTCTCCTTTGTGGTTCGTGCTACACCACAGTAGAGGTCGGTGAATTCTTTGCTGATGCAAATTACAAAAGGGAACTTTGTGATACTCTGCTCAATATCTATGAATGCAAACTTAGATATAAGAGGATATTTAATAGAGTATCCTCATGTAAACAACATTGTTATGAAGAAGATATTATTACAAGATTTGCAAGAACAGAGCATATAATACAAGAAACATGGTCAATTGGAGTACGATGTTTGGGAGGGACAAGAATATTACACTTGCAAGTGGAATCAATATTCGAGTTTCAATTTCAGCAGTTCAGAGCAATAATACAAGAAACATGCCCAATTTTTTTTGGACAGACCCCTTTCTTTTAGCCTTGACATATTCAAAGAGGTTCGGCCTGTTCACCTTGGTGTTTTATTTGTTCTACCATTGATCTTGTGACTAATCGTGTACAAAAAAGTATTGGTAATGGTTTATCAACTTCTTTCTGGCATGATTCTTGGTTGAGTTGTGGTGTTATTGTGACAACTTTTTCTTGACCTTTTCAATTGATGAGTCTCCATTATTTGGTTTCTGAAGCCTGGATGGACTCTCAAGCAGCGTAGAATTTATACTTATGTCGTGGCTTAAATGATTTAGAGTTGGCAGAATGACTTGGTCATTCAAATCTACTCTCCCTGATCAATTTCCAGAACTATAATGATAGTTGGATTTGGGCCCCTGATCCTTTTCGTTCACTTACTGTTAAATCTCTAATGGAGAATTTTGTGGATACATCAAATCATGCATTGCATAAACAGAATCTTTACAATGTGATTTGGAAAGATGTTTATCAAATAAGATTAAATTTTCCTTTGGGAGCTTAGCCTTGGTGTAGTCAACGACAGGATTCGAAGGTGAATGCCCCATATTTATCTTTCTCCATCTTGGTTTGTTATGTGTTCTTCCAATTATGAACACCCTGAACATTTTTCCGGCATCTCCTTTGCTACGAGATTTTGGAACATGATCCTTCCTGCTGCCGTCTGTTTGTTAGTTCTTTTTTATTCTTTTCACTCTCTTGTTGGAATTTGTTTTTTTAAGCATTAGTCTCTTTTCATTTTTTCAATGAAAAGTTTTGTTTATTGTTAAAAAAAATTAAGACCGAGGAACAAAGGATGAAGAAAGATACAAGGATGTCAAAGAAAGCAATGATTAGATATGGGTTTGTTGAAGAATTCAGAAAGTTGTGAAATTAGATGAGAGATGGTTTCAGTAGACAGTTGGAGAATTCACGCTCGAAAGAACTGGTGTACCAAGCTTTCGATCACTCTTATGTTAGATCTAAAGCACGTCTTCATCAAGCTCTCGAACAAAGAAGATATGCACCAAACAAAGAGAAGTTTTTGATTGAGGGATTGATTGAGGGATTGATGGTTTAGGGTTTTCTGCTGGACCCATGATTTGTCTCCGCAATGGTGATCAAATGCATGCACCTATGTTGGATAGGGCTAGTCTCTTATATGGGGTACTTCTAAATCATAATAAGCTATGAACTCCGAGTCGTTGAAGAATTCTCACCTTTGTGTTGAGGCCACACCAAGAACCCCAATATCATTGTAAAGGGTTTAAATCTTCCAGCTCTCAAAAGAACATCATTTTTCCTCCGAAAGAGTTATCAATTGCTACCTTAAACACTCCTGATATCCCATTTTCATTGTATGTTAAGAACTACTATGAACAATAAAAAACATAGCAAGTTGTCTTATCAGGAAGATACCCATAGAGCAATGACGTCTTTTCTTTTAGGAATGATCAGATTGTTAAGAAAACATGTCAGAACCTCACTAACATCTATTTCCTTTCTGCAGGTTTTGCTCAAAATGCTTCCTAAGTATTATGATCATGTAAAAGAACATGAAAATACTCTCATTACAAAATTTTTTGGTCTCCATCGCATAACAATTAATGGTCGGAGCAAGGTATCAACTCTCTGCTATATGACTTTTATCTTATTTTCTGCAGGGCGTGTTGGTTGGCTCCTATCATAACTTCACCTTTTTCTTATCAGGTACGTTTTGTGGTCATGGGAAACATGTTATATACAGAATTAAGAATTCACCGCCGTTATGATCTGAAGGGCTCAACTCTTGGGAGATTTACTGATGGAGATAAACCCAAAGATGTTATAACAATGAAGGATCTCGATTTGTCGTATGAATTCCATATGGACAAATTATTACGACAATCCCTTTTCAAGTAAGTTCCTACTCTTAGAATTAAATCTCTATAGGTAGCACTTGGTCCAAGTTCATATGAATATTGTCTGTATGAAGTCTTGATGAATTATATGTTTAACTGAATGACACTTGAGATCAAATAAGTTCTATTTTTTAAAAACTAAAAAATTATGATTGCAGTTGGAGAATGACATAAAATTATAAAAACATCACCCAAAAAACTTGAAACTGGACATGGACATTGAATATGTAACAACCCAAGCCCACCGCTAGCAAATATTGTTCTTTTGGGCTCCCCTTAAGGTTTTTTAAAATGTGTCTGCTAGGGAGAGGTTTCTACACCCTTATAAAGAATGCTTTGTTCCCATCTCCAACCGTTGTGGGATCTCACAATCCACCCTCCTTCAGGGCCCAGCGTCATCGTCTTCGCTGGCACTCGTTCCTCTCTCCAATCGATGTGGGATCTCACAATCCACCCCCTTTGGGGCCCAACATCCTCGCTGGCACACCACCCGCTGTCCACCCCCTTTGGGACTCAGCGTCCTTGCACACTGCTCGGTGTCTACCCCCTTTGGGGCTTAGCATCCTCGCTGGAACACCACCCGGTGTCTAGCTCTGATACCATTTGTAACAGCCCAAACCCACTGCTAACAAATATTGTTTTCTTTGGGCTTTTCCTTTCGGGCTTTCCCTCAAGGTTTTTAAAATGCGTTTAGGGAGAGATTTCCACACCCTTATAAAGAATGCTTCATTCCCCTCTCCAATCAAGGTGGGATCTCACCAAATAAGTTGGCTCAAATTAAAAAAATGGAGACTTTAAATTTGTATTCCATTTCCCTTTTAAATATGTATGAATAATTGTTTAAACTTTTATTTTAAATTTCTATTGAATTTTCAACATAGCGCCAATGCCTTGTAGGTCAATTTTATCCCTTTTATTCTAACATTTTTAATACATTTCCACCGTTAGCAATGGCTGATAGTGGGACAAAAAGTAAACCTATTAAAACCTTGAGGAAAAAAGTTAATTAAGGATGAAATCACATAGCGTCTTAAATTTAATCACTTAACACTTAACAGGATAATAACCCTCAACATATTTCAACAATAATATGATTTTGTCCACTTCGGGTGTACATCTCATGATTTTGCTTTTGGTCATCTCAAAAGGTCTTATACCAAGGTGATATTTCTCTTTACGTCTACAACCACAATTTTCTCTATTTTAGCCAATGTAAGACTTTGTTTGTATACCTAGGAATCCTCCCGTTGAACAAAGTACTACCTATTCCCCTTCAAACATCTATCTGTCCACCTCTCTAGCTTCAACGAGAGTTTTTATATCTAGGCTACCTTTTTTTTTTTCCTTTTGGAGCATACCACATGTCGAGGTTAACCACAAATCACTGTTACTATGCCATTGAGGCTTAGCTCTTTTGTTCGTCACTCAAGATGGCACACATGGACACCACACATGGACACGGCTAGGTCTAGGTCATGACTCTAATACCACCTTAATTTGAGTGAATAAGATATTAAAAGAGGCCTCTTCAATAAAAAAGAAAATCCATAACAGATAAGGAGAATAATCCCATAATAAATAAGGAAATAATCTACCAAAATAATCTTATTTTAAAAAGGAAATACAAAGAGATTCCTATTTAAAAGGGGAATGTCCAACATTATCTTATTTTTCCCTCCAGATGGGCAAAATGTTCACTGAGAATGCCTCGTATGTCAATGTAACATGTCCACAAGTATCAAACCATTATTTAATTCTCCTTTCCTTTTTTCTTTACCAGACAAATTTCTCTCGACTGCATGTTCTTGGAGTCTCTGCACATAATTGACTATAGCCTACTGCTAGGAGTGCATTTTCGAGCTCCTGAGAAACTGAAGGCTTTGTTGGAACCGCCTGCCACAGCTCATGATCATGGTACGTTTCTTCTACCTAGACAATAAACTTAGGACCTTGTTCAGTTTCTACTTTTTTCTTGGTAGCCTAAGATATCGAAACGAGGCTTTGCTGGAAAAATTGTTGTGGCAGTTCTTCATGGTGCTTAATGCTTTGTGGTACAGGATCACAGTGAGAAGGTATAGTCCTTAGCCTTCTAAGAGGGTTTCAAGTGGTGGTTCTAAGAGCTCTAGTAGAAACCTCTTGGTTGCTATCTCTTCAGGATTCCTTTTTTTTTTCTCCTTGTGAAATGTTTTGTTGGGAAAGGCTCAAAGATTATTTTTGGGAAGATTGTTTGGTGGGTGATAACCCTTTTATGATTTGTTTCCATAGTTGTACCATGGCCTCCATCTTGCCCTCTAGTTTCTCCTCATTTCTTTCTTTAGGCTTTCTGCGCCCCTTTTCTGATAGAGAGAGGACAGAAGTGGCAACCATTCATGTGCGTCTAGGGAGGAGGAACTGTTAGGTTTCTACTTTCAACCGTTCTGTGGACTCCTTTAATTCCTTTTTCCACTTCCCGTGTAGATCCCCAGGTAAAAGTTTCCAGAGTGGTCAATTTTTTCGGCCCTATTGTTCCGATAGAGAGAACCTATGATAAACTTTTCGGGAAATTTCCAAACGAACAATTTCAACGAAATTTTTCAATTTCGTATTTTACTATGTTCAACTCTATGTATTCTTCTATCCGTAGAGTGACGGTTTTGCATGGGAGAGTCGAGACATTTGGCCAACTTCAGAGACAACCTTTTTTTCGTGTTGTGCCTACAATGGTGCATTCTTTGTTGGTGGCAAATGAGGATATTGACCATTATTGTGGGACCCCAGTTTGCTTAGTCTTAAGGGATTGATGTTTGAGCTCGTTTTAGCTACATTTTATGGCATGCTTGTTTCTTTACTATGTTGTGGGGTATTTGGCTAGAGAGGAATAGTAGGTTCTTTTAGAGGGATTGAGAGATTGTTGAAGAGGTTTGAGAGGCAGCTAAGTTTAACACATCCTTGTGAACATTTGTTATTCTAGCTTTTTGTAACTATTAGCTTGGTCATATTGGATTGAAGGCCATTTCTACCATTAGGATTTTGTCTCTTCATGGGCTATTGTTTTTCTATGACCTTTTACATTTTTTCATTGTTCAAGGAAGCTCGATTTCTTAAAAACAAAGACGATTCATTTAGAATTTTTTTTGATATAGATCATGTTGTCCAAGCCCATGAGTCATGTTGTCCGCCCTTGCCACCTGGCGCATCTGACTCTGCTGAGTGCAGACTGTTTCTCTCTGCTTTTCGATACACGAGATTGAATTAATAACTCTGTCTCTCTTTCTCTGCTCTTCGATACACAAAATTGAATAATAATTTTAATGATGAAGTACGCTTTTCTATCGTTCTCATCTTTTCATTGTCTCTTTGCTCTTCGTTTTCATCGTTCTCATCTCACAGCGTTCGTCTTCATCGTTCGCCTCTTTATTTCTCCGTTGACGTCATTCTCATCTCATAGCGGACGTCAACGTCGCTCGCCAGTCACCTCTTTATTTCTCCGTTGGACTCTCTTCTCAGTTCTCATTTCTCCGCTCAACCTCGTCTCTGTGTTTCTCGTCGGACGTTGTCGTCGACTGTCTCGCCACTCAGCATTCCGTTCCACTTCCGTCGTACTTCTCCGCTCAACTTCTTGTCTCTTCTCAGTTTGGAACAACCTGAACCCAACCCAAAAATAGAGGGTTGGGTTGTGAAAATTTTCAGGTTGGTCCAAAAAAATCCCTCAACCCAATCCGACACGGACCATGTACACCCCTACTAATTAGTCCTACGGAAATAAAGGCACATAGCACTTTGAGGATCCTGACTTCTATTTCAATGTGTTAGGGGGATTTTTTTGTCTCGCTTCCTTTTGATTACCATTCTTTTTCTTTCCTCCCAAGTGGGGATGATGTTTTATTTTTCCTCTTTTTCTATTGCTATGTTGAGGAATTTTTGCTGTTAGGGAGGTCTGGACGGAGTGTTTTTTACTAGATATGTTACCGTTCCTTAAACTAGTTAGTTTCATTTTTACATGGCTATCTGTATTGATTCTTGATGTTGCCTCTACTTCTGAAGTTCATATCTAAAAAAGCTGATGATACCCATCTTCTACAATTTCATTTTCGGTAGTTTATGACCATGCCTTTTATAGCACACCATTATTCCATATGTCTTTGCTCATGGCCTCCTTCCAGCAGGTGAGTCTTCACAGGGCGAGTCAACGGTTCCTTCGAAGGCCCTAATACTTGTAACACATGAACCTAGCAATGTAATCACTGCCCCAGGTCCTCACGTCAGAGGAGGACCGTTGAAGGCATACTCATTAGGTGACAGTGAAGTTGATGTATTACTCCCTGGTACAGCAAGGTTAGTTTTCACTCGACAACAATTTTTTTTTTTAGTTCTGTTTCTAAGAATTAAACTTTTAAAAAACTACATGTACCTATATCTTTTTTGTTTAGTTTTTTTCTTTTAAAAAATCATTTGAAATCTTTAGCTAAGTTTCAATTACAAAATATAGTTTTTACTGAAAACTACTTCCTTTGTAGTTTTGAATTTTGGTTATGATTTTTACAATGATATTGAAAATAGATTAGAAAACAACTGAAAATGGCTGTAAATAGTAATCTACTTTTTTTATTAAAAAAAAAAAACAACAAAAGCATTACCAAAGTGGCCTTAATTTGGCCCCTTGTTACGGCCCAAGTCTACCATCGAGTTATGTGTATCTCATAAGTGGAGGTGGACGTTGTTTGTGTAGGGAAGTAGAATTCTTCTTTTGACCTATTTTGAATGATCGTAAGACTCAAATAGAGGGACTTAATACCTCTGAGTTACTAAATTGAAACTTTTTAGGTACTTGACGTTTATGATTATTTATAATAACCATTGTTACACCAATGGAACCATAACTCAGTCACGGAGGATTTGATCCATAACTCAATCATGGAGGATAGTTCTCCTAAAACAAAAGAAGTAACTAAAAATAGAAATGAAAGTGGAGTCTTAGAACCATTGATATATCAATGGAGCTAGGACTCTTTCGTGAAGGATCATCCTTCTAAAACAAGGGAAATAACTAAAAATAGAAATGTAGGTGGAGGAACTGACAAAAAAAAATGTATAAAGAAAAATTCAACCAATAGGTTCCATACGTGAGTGTTTCTTTTTGCCATGTGTGTAACGTGTACATTTGTAGTGTCATTGTATCACCCTTCTTTTGGCAAACTTACATTTGTGTATTGGTCTTAGAATAGTTTGTGATTTCTTCCTTTGGGTATTGGCATAGTAATGTTCATTAATCTCAAACATTTAAGAGTTAAGACTTAACTATGCAGATACTTGTCTATATCCTTTCGCTTGCACCTTTTTTTTTTTCTTCTTTTTACTGTTTTGATTTGATATACAATATAATCTTTATCACCTTTGTCACTTTTTCTTTTACTTAAAAGGCACCATAATTATCACTGCTTTATGAGATATTTGTTAATAGTATTATTTATTATGTTCTCTCTCGTCGGGTTTTATGTTTCTCTTTGGAAGTTTTGGAAGTTGTTGACGTGGAAGTTCTCATTTTACCATGTATTCTTTCACTTCTTTTGAATGAACTTCTGTTTTTTCGACAAATACCTTTAAACTCTGCACTACGGTCCAACCAATTAGGAGGGAATCAATAGATTCCTTTTCGGGAGCGATTCATCCTTCCCGAACGCAGCATACAACTCTCCATTGTACTGCGCTCTCCAAGTGTCTCAATAATATTTCTAAGCTTTCAAAAGTTTCGAATACTATTTCCATTAGTTTTAGAAATTGTCAGTAATTTGTTTCAAAAATACCCTTAAACTCGTAATAGTATTTTAAAAAGTTTCATTAATACTATTCAACTTTTTTTTAACAAATTTAAAAATACTTTTTATCGTTAGTACTATATTTAAAAAATACCTAAAAAGTAGCATTAACACCTTTTAACTTTATAAAAAAAAAAAAAATTCTTAGTGTCAATGTATGGATGAAAATCGTCTATCGACACCTCATAGATTATCTACAAATGTTTTAATGTTACTTTAGTTCATGAGTCTTTTTGAAAGTTTAAGGGTATTTTTTAGATTGTTTTGAAAGTTCAAAGATATTCTATTGAAACTATTGAAACTTTAGAGGTACTTTTAAGATAAGGGTAACGTTAATGATATTCTTTTATTAAATTTAGCCTATGTATAAAATCCGAAACAATATTCAAATGAACTTTTGTTTTAATAAACTAAATGGTCTAATATACATTGTTCATGATGTGAATTTCTGCTTCTAGCTACGATGTAGTATATAATTAGCTGCCAGTTTCTTTACATATATACATATCCGTGCAGATTTCGCGTGCAGTTGGGAGTAAACATGCCTGCCCAGACGAGTCACAAGCTTGTTGAAAACAAGCCGGAGTCCTCAGAAGTAGAACTTCCTTATGATGTAGTTCTTTACATGGGGATTATAGATATACTGCAAGAATACAATGTGAAAAAGAAGCTCGAGAATGCGTACAAGTCCTTACGATATGACCCTCTTTCGATATCGGTCGTGGAACCTCATTTGTACGCCGCTCGATTCAAAAGTTTCTTGGAGAAGATCTTCCATGACTTGCCATGAAAATTGTAAGTAACCATCTTGTCTTTGTGTTCTGTTTGAGTTGTGCTGTCTCTTTGGTTTGGTTTGGTTGTGCTTGTTGCTTTCTGGGTTAGATGGTTTCAGTCATTCATTGTAAAGATTACGTAAATGCTTATACAATAAAAATGACCATAACTTTATATAGCCATTTTTTGTTTGGTTACAATGTAAAAGCTCTAAAAGCTCTGAAAAAGAGTGATGTTCATGGGAGAACTCAATCCCAACCGGGCCGCCTCCTACTTCTAATAGGCTATGAACTAGATCAGAATCATCCTCAACGAGTCTATAATAAGTGATCCCATTTTTTTTATCGGGTCCGGATAGAGACCAAAGGTCTTGAACGACTGATCCAACAGAACAACTCAAAAGATAAAGAAGTATCGTTAATTTCTTCATGTCGTTCCAAGTTCGAAGTACCATTTGTACAGATAAGAATCCCCTTTGTTACATGATTTCTTCTTCATATAGATAGATATAGGAATTATGGAGCAATTACTTAGAAGTACATTTTGTGCAACAACCCGTTCTATCTGCTAGAAAATGATCCCATGATCCTGAACCGATCTTACCTGGGATCGCAAATCTCAAGTTTGTTTTCTAGTTCAGTTATATTATAAGTTTAGTGTCAATTTTTTTTTTTTTTTTTTTATTTGTGTCTATTTAGTTCCTTGACTTTTATGAACTTTAGCTTGAGATTAATATGTTCCAAAATTTAAGGATTTTAACATGTGTCTAATATGTTCTTGAGTTTTCAATTTTGAGTCAAGTAGGTTTTAACTTGTTCGACATATTTATCATATACATAAAAGGAGTGACATTACATGCAAATTCGTATTGTTAGAGCACAACCCTAATAGAATCACACACATATATATGCATTATTTTGTAGTTATTAAGGCACGACCCTAGTAGAATAAAATCATGTACATTGGAGTGACCTTGTAGTTGTTATGACACAATCCTAATAGAATCTGATACATACAGGGAGTTACTCTATTGTGTGTTTCGTGTCATACTAGATGTGTGCACACATCTCACACATCTTGTAGGGCATGACCCTAGAAAAATCATATTATATAAATGCAAGGGGTGACCTTGTAACGTTAGGGCACGACCCTAGTAAAATTACGATCATATACAATACTCTTTGACGCTCAATCATGCAAGTTAAACTCAATCAAAGAAGCTACTTACTCAATTAAAGCTCGTTTCTAGCAAATTTCAGACCTTTTTCTTCTCCAAATTCTTTAGAATTTCCTAATTAGGTTTTGTAATCCTAATAAATAGTAATACAATTGAATCTAACTCGAAAAATGGAGAAAAAACAAATCGAAATGACCAAAGTGGGTCAAATCAATCCAACTGTACAGGATTGGTCCAGCTGAACCAAACTGAATCGATCTATCTAAATCAGTCAAGCCCGTTCAATTGAACTATCTCTTACTCTCGTCAACCATGACCACGCACCTTCTCGTTTTTGGCAATGAAAATCAAAGGTATATACTAATACATCATCAATAAACTCAATTTCATCACGAAAAACGAAGAAACAAACCGTAATTTAAAGAAATTCAAACCAAAACATCAATATCTACCCGTTTTAAGGTTCATCATTGTCATTATTTCCACAGCGTTGATGTTTTGCATGGTTTTCAACCCTCGCCATTAGTCAACCTTTGCAGCCGCCATTTTTTGCATTATATATATATATATATATATATATTTTTTTTTTCTTTCATTTTTTTTAAATCCACATATAAAGAACCAAACAATAATTAATACAACATTCAATCTCAATCCAATCATTAAAAAAAAAAATGTATAAACTTAGCAAAAAAAAAAAAAAAAAAAAAAAAAAAAAAAAAAAAGAAAGAAAGAAAGAAAGAAAGAAAGAAAAAAAAAGTCAAAACTAATGAACCAAAAGCATCTTAATACAAGTAAAGAAACCGACACGTGTAAAAGTAGTCTTATCGAAATATCGTTAACGGACATTAATTATAAGGGGCATTCGTGAGTTGGGTCGGGGCATTTTTTAGATCTAACCCAATTGTTTGCCTTATATATTCTGTCAATTAAAACATTCATTTATTAAATAAAACCAACTCAACTTAATCCTATTGGGTAATTCGAGTTATTCGGGTGATTTATTCAAGTTTTTATTTATAACAAAATAAAATGTTAATTCGTCAAAAAAAAAAATGTATACATAACTATATCGTAAGTAAAAATGTATATTTTAAAATTAACAATAAATTTGAGTTGATTCGATTCAACTCAATTAGTTCTAGGGAACCGATGGATCAACCAAATCTAACTCAAATAAGTTCATAACCCAACTCAAATCATACAGTAGAGTTGATTAGATTTCTCCCGTGATTGAGTTTTTTACGACCGTAGAATTTAATTTTTAGTCCAACGAACTAAATAAGTCATCGATATTTTATCTATTAAGTTATTTTCCAATTTAACTTTAAATTACACGATTTATTAAATATATAAAATGGAAAGTTTAATATTTAAATTCAAATATAAATTTTTTTTTTCATAAAAAAAAAACACATGAAAAAAGGAATCATAATTAATTGAAATATGTGCAGTATCCCATAAATAATTAAAAAAAAAATTATTTTTTTATGAGAATTAAAAAATATTATTGCACAGAAAAAGAAAAAAAAAACGAAACAGTCACACATAACCCAATATAGCCCCTGACTTTTTTAAATGAAAAAAAATTAAATGCTAATAAATTAAAAAATAAATAAATAAATAAATAAAAAATAGAAAATATTAAATAGAGAATATTGAGGAATATTGTTTTGGTGTATAAAACGACACTCATATAACTCTTTCCCCACAAAATGCCAATAAATTAAATACCATTTAATTAGCACCAAAAGAAGAGATAATTAACTTAATTAATTAATTAATTATTTATTTAATTAATTTTATTTATTTATTTATTATTTCAAAGCTTTATTTGTCTAAAATAATATATTTGAGTATAATGTTTAAAAAATTTAAGAGAATAAATCCAAAATAAATTTCATTTAAAATAAAAAATAAAATAAAAAACATTTCAAAAAATATATTATTTTATTTTTTGTTCTTGGTTTCTCAGAAACCGTGTTGACAGATAATAAAAATAATTAATAAATTTATTCAAATATTTTATTTTCTGAAGTAATAGTTTTATAATTCTTTTTTAAATGTTGTTTAAATTTAGGATCGAATCGAAAATAAAACTATGAAGGGTTAGACGAGTTCGAGGACGATTTGATCGTTGAGTCGATAATTTTGAGAATTGAATCATAATATTATTGTTTTATCGGCTAATTTTAATGGTAAAAATGCATTACCGCTAATCTTAGGCACTGCTACAACGGCATTTAATTTTTCTCGGAAACCTAATTCGTTCTCAATTAGATGCACTCGTAACATTTTTCGGGTTTTCTTGTTCTCTGAAAACCTAATACTTTCTCAATTAGATGCACGGGTAACAATTAAGTGCACTCGTAGAAGGGTCCAATCTCGATTTGGTTTGTAGACCAGCGGTTCGGTTCACTTGATTTTGTTCAAGTCCAAACCAAACGTGTAAAACGTCAAACCCAAGCCCTAGTTCATAAACGTAACCCAAAACCCATCGATGCTTCATGCTGAAGCCTAACAGTCTTTGGCCCAATGCTTAGGTCCGAGCGTGGGACGTGTGGATCGACTTAGGTCAACGATTAATAATAAATCTCTAGTCAAAATTCAATAGTTCGATTCAATTGAGCTCGTATGACTTAATTATTTTTAAAGTGATGGGTTCATTAACTAATTAAAAATCTAATTCTAACAACTAATTAATTTTTTTTAATTATATTACTTTATTAATGATAAATTACATAAATTATTGTTTGTTTTTCTTTGTCACTCTTTTCGTCCCCGTTAGAGATCTCCCGAACAACCAGAGACGAACGCTCGATGAACCGATTTGCACAATTAATTTCTCTCCTACAAAATTGATTCCCCACAACCCCTTCTGCCGTATTTGCATTTGCTCACGACTTGTGTGACGATGCTTGAAATAGGGTCGTCCCTACTCGACATTTTTGGACTTTTGCTATATCGAGGATTGTGATGGTCGAGATCACACGACGACGGTCACCACAAGAAAGTTGAAGGAAAAGAGAAGAGGCTTATTATCTCATCTACTTTTCAAGTATCGGTGAAACACTTTTAAATTTTTTTGGATGGAAAGCGTTCATTTTAAAATTTTCGAGAAATATAATAATATTTTAAGAAAATAAGAATTAAATTTAATATTACAGGCGGAAATAGATGCTTGTTTATAAACCCTAACGAGGTAAAATGAAATCCACTTTTATTTCCTAATTCCTATACATTCAAAACCAAAATCAACGTAAGCACCTTCTCAAAATCGGTCGTGTTCAACTATTGAGACTCGAGGTCCTTCGATCGATAAAGTGAGTGTTAAGACAAATCGACAGAAACACGTGTGAGTCAAAAAACCCAAAACCCAAAAGTCTATACTTACGAGCGATATCAATTGCAGCAACAATTACCTCGACCATGACTAGAAATGAAACACGTGGGTAGCGGTCTCTGATTCTCTCACACAAAAGTCACAAATTGATAGCAATAAGCGAAACTACAAATAGGGTATAACTCAGTTAACTGGTCGTAGAAGTCGGTGACACAATGAGGACCTTTCCTCGAACTTGGTTCCGGAAAAATTAGGGTTTACGATTTCATTTTCTTCGTCATGATACAACCAAAAATGTCGTGTTTGATTAATTTTGTTTGTTTCCCAAAACCAAATAGAAAAAAGGGAACCACCATGAGTCAGTTTGGGTCAAACACAGAAAATCATGGGCAAAAGTCAAAGGTCAAAGGACAGCACAAACAAAAACATTTGTAAAAACATCCATATTTTCTGGTAACAAAAAAATAAAAATTCTACCTTTGACTTTTCTCTTACTTTATTTGATTGACAAGTGTTTTTCCATGCAAATAAATAAAATTTTCCATCTTTTTAATTAAAAAAAAATACTTAAAAAGTCATTTCAATCGAAACCCAGGTCGGGAATCATATATCATACCTTTCTAAACTTCATCCGAGATGGAGACTTTTGTAAGGAGGCATTTGGTTGACGGGAATGAAGCCTGGTCCGAGATTATATAAAAACAACCAAATAATACCATTTCGATCCAAATGTGCCGTTGATACATGAACCTCGAGCCAAACAACATTCCCATCAACCTCAACCTCTTTCTCTCGAACCCTTAATTCGCTTCTCGAAAAATCATAAAGAAAACGAGAGCAACGTTCAAGCACGAGCTAGAAACTGAACTATAGGGTTTAGAAAAAGCACAAGCCAGGGACAAGTTCATCCGACAAATCAACCCGACCCGACACAACTCCGATACTCAGCTCAAACATGAGTCCAACATCGTAAGTCAAATCAACCCGACACAACTCCGATGGTCGAAGGAAGAGAATGAAAGAGAGAGAAGACCATAATTAGGGTAATATAGGAAAGAAGAGGAGAGTTGACGTTGAGAAAGCCCTAGGGCTCATGACTTTATAGAGAGATGAAAGGAGATGCCCTCGTTTTTTTAACCATTTATTTAATATTTAAAATTATTTATTTATTTATTTATTTAATTTTATTTTAAAAGAAAACAAAATATTTGTGTGTCTCAAATTATATGGTGGCCTGAAAGTTGACGGCAACCGGCTAGGGTTCCGCCTTTCTGACTTTTAAATTTTCTTCCGCAAAACACGTCGCGTGCTTTCAACGCTTGCACTACAAGACGATTTTGACAGCTAAAGGTTTAACCTTAAAATATAAGAATAGTTGCAAAAATAGCAAAACATTCTAATATAAATTACAAATCTAGCCATAATTTTTGTAAGAGTGTTTCGTTCTCCTCTCCAACCAAATGTAGGATATCACAATTCACCCCCTTTCAAGGTTCAGCGTCCTCGCTGACACTCGTTCCTTTCTCCAATCGATGTTGGACCACCACCGAATCCACTTCCTTTCGAGACCCAACGTCCTTATTGGCACACCGCCTCGTGTCTGCCCCCTTTCGAGGAAGAGCCTCCTTGATGGCACATAGTCTGGTGTCTAGCTCTGATACCATTTGTAATGGCTCAAGTCCTGCTATCAGATATTGTTTCTTTGGACTTTCTCCTTTTGGGCTTCCCCTCAAGACTTTAAAGGGGAAAGGTTTCCACACCCTTAGAAAGGATGTTTCATACTTCTCCCCAACCAATGTGGGATATCACAATCCACCCCCTTTTAGGACTCAACGTCCTCGCTGACACTCGTTTCTTCCTCCAATCGATGTGGGCCACCACAAAATCCACCTCCCTTCGAGACCCAACGTCCTTACTGGCACACTGCCTTGTGTCTACCCCCTTTGAGGAAGAGTCTTCTTGCTGGCATATAGTCCGGTGTCTGGGTATCACATTAGCTTGTGTTTACCCCCTTTGAGGAAGAGTCTTCTTGCTGGCACATAGTCCGGTGTCTGGGTATCACACTAGCAGATATTGTTCTCTTTGGGCTTTTTCTTTCGAGTTTCCCCTCAAGGTTTTAAAACAGGCCTGCTAGGGAAATGTTTCCATACCCTTAAAAAGGATGTTTCATTCTCCTCCCCAACCAACGTGCGATATTACTGTTTTTAAATTTACAAATATGACCCCAAAAAAAATCAACTTGACTTTTTCCATTTTTTTCATATATAATTGATTTACTAAATTATATTATTTTCATACTAAATTTAAAAGTCAACATGTGCTCGTATATTTATTACGATGAGGTTAATTTGAATTCCTATTCGTTTTGAAATGTTATTTTGCTAGTATATTGTCGTCAACTTATAAAGGTTAAATTCGTTTGCATTGATAACTATTTCGATAAGATTATTATAGAGGTTGATGACCGTATATTACCTAAAATTATTCAATGTCAGATAAGATGACCTAAAAAAACGAAAGATACCTTCATAGTAACACTATCGATACAAATACAGTTTGTATCAATAGTCCATAAATAAGGTCGGATATCTTATCCTATTATCACTACTGATACGACTCACTTTGTAATTGTTACAAATGATTTGATATAAATTATTTATACGGAGACACGTGAGCGAGAATATTCTATGCAATGGATTTTTATAAGACTATACCACAATGTATTTAATCTCATTTTATAAATTCATTAATTGAGAAGATTAATATTTTGAGAACGATCCTAACGACTAGATTTTAATACTGAGATTTTAATACTGAGTGAGTTATGAACTTCTGCTACTTTTGTAGCTGATTCAATATGTCTATCATTTTAAGGACTTGCCAGTGAAAAACAATTTTTTTACGCATTAGTAATTACAAACAATACGTGAATGATCAATTTGCCTAAAATGATTATATCCATTTAAGACCCGAGCCCCAATAAGAATTAAGTAAAAATCCTTATCGTTTTCAACTAAATATTAAATTAAATCTCAACTATTATTTATTAATTTATCACCTTATTAGTTAAATTAATAAAAATATTTTAAACCACTTTATTAAATTTAACTATTATTTATTAATTATTAATTTAACTAAATTAATAAAAGTATTTTTAAATGTTAAAAGTTAAAAAAAAAATACTTTTAAACTAAAAAAAAATCTAAGAAAATTGTTAATATTTATTTTAAAAAATCCCTTAAATATAAAAATACTTAAATTTTTTTTTTTTGAAAAAAATAATTTAAAATTACATTTACTCTGTATAAAAGAATATTCATTTAACTTTTAAAAGTAATATTAAAAAAAATTCAGATATAATCTATGAAGTGTCGATAAATGATTTTCATCAATATATAAATAATAAATAAATAAAAAATTAAAATTTTTTATAAAGGTGGAGAGTGTTAATATTATTTTTAAAATTTCAAGATTTTTAATTTTTTTTTAAAGAATTATTAATGAATTTTTTTGAAAAAATTATAAAAAATTCAAGGTATTAAATTTTAAAAGTTTTATATAATAATTATTTTATAACATAATATATTATATACATTATTTAACAAAATCTAAATAATTAAAAAAAAATACTTTTGAAAATCTAATTCTTTAATTTAAAATTTAATTATAAATCTGAAGAGAAAAAGATAATAAATAAATAAATAATAATAATAATAAATAAATAAAATCTTAATTGCATACAAATTAATAATATGTGTATGAATCACAATTAGAAATATTTGGGTAAAAGACAAAACTTGGCTACCAAAAGGAACTCTTTGACTTAATTTGAATTTAAACCACAAAAATACATTTATTCAAATAATTTTTTTTCTCATTGGAAAACTAAAAAAAAAAAAAAAAAAAAAAAAAAAAAATCAACTTTATATTTAAATATATTTAAATACATAAATTCACTTTTTTTCGTAAATGACGTTACGAGGATAAATAAAGAGTTTAAATTATAATTTAGAATAACCTCCGTGATTATTTCTAGATTACACTTAGGAGAGATTCTTACGGTATAATTTGGTATATAATAAATATACATATTATAAGATAATAGTAAAGAGATTAATGTTATACTGGTACCCGATAAGAAGGGTCGATCATCTTCAAGATAAAGAGGTTCCCTTTGTCACCTCGAGATATTCTGTCAAAATACAATGATATAACAGTTTAATAACATTGCCAACCTAATCGTAGTTCAAGTGTTCAACAGGTTAAGACATATTCTCGATTAAGATGTCAGAGGTTCAAATTCCCAACTACATGTAATATCGAACGGAAAAAAGTTTAATAACACTATGGTGATGATGCATGAATAAAAGTAATCTCAACCAAATGCTAAGTTTGATTACGAAAATTTATTTCGAATTGACCCTCAATCCCGCGTCTAGAAGAAACTAGAAAACGATAAGAAAAATTTAGCACGATAACTTACCGCAACTCTTCATCTAAATATGTGATTTCCAGTTCACCACGCGCTCTTCCTGGCGCTTTAACTGGTATCTGTTGTTCAAGACACGAACAAAAATTACATCATGATATGAAATTACAACCGATGAAAGATTGTGAGATATTCAGCGCTTAGCAAAGAATATGATTCCATTCTACCATAGCTAGTTAACGATGTGCCTTGACTTACTTTGTCGTTTAAGCTACGTGTTATGATCTTGGTCTTGTACCCTTGGATTGGAGTCCCTTTATGTAATTTGTTTTGAGCTTCTTTTGTTCGGGCGTATTTCTCGTAAGCTCTCGTATTCTTTCATTTCTTTCAATGAAATCTCCAAAAGAAAAAAGAAAAAGACAAAACACGAAGGAGATCTATTCTTTCTATGCAAGGTCGTAAGTCCTATAAAAAAGACATTCACACAATCCACTAATGTAATTGTAACAGTCCAAGCCCACCGCTTACAGATATTGTCTCTTTGGGCTTCCCCTCAAAGTTTTTACAACGCATCTGCTAGGAGAGAGGTTTCCACACTCTTATAAAAAAATGCTCGTTCTCCTCTCCAACCAATGTGGGATTTCACAATCCACCCCCCTTCGATGCCCAATGTTCTCACTGACACTCGTTCCCTTCTCCAATCGATATGGGACCCGGGGTTCAGCCGCCTCGCTAGCCCATCGTCCAGTGTCTAGTTCTGATACCATTTGTAACTGCCCAATCACCGCTTGCAGATATTGTCCTATTTGGGCTTAAAATGCATATGCTAAGGGAGGTTTCCACACCCTTATAAAGAATGTTTCGTTTTCCTCCCTAACCGACGTAGGATCTCACGGTAATTCTCAATTCTTTTATTTCAAGAACCCGAGTCCCAGAGTCCGAGAAATAAAAGCACAATATAGTTTGATAGATATGTAATAATCAAAGAAAGCAGATGACTTACCAGACCAAGAATTTTGAAAGTGTCAAATTGAACAGCTACTTTTCTTGTGTTTAAAGGCTTCAAGTTGGCTGTGACCTATAAAAAGGACAAGAATGTGAATACATCATCTCATTGAGAAAAAATAGATAAGCATTTCTTTGATATATTGTTAGATTCTTTTAGCAATGATTCTTTTATCTCAACGATTAAACATACATAGGAGGATGGACAAAAGACGGTGTGTCAGCAAGGACGCTAGGCCCCGAAGGGAGGTGGACTAGGGGGTCCCATATCGATTGGAGAAGGGAACAAGTGCGAGCGAGAACGCTAGGCTCCGGAGTGGGGTGGATTGTGAGATCCCACATCGGTTGGGGAGGAGAACGAAAACATTCTTTATAAGGGTGTAGAAATCTCTCCTTATGAGACACGTTTTAAAAACCTTGAGGGGAAGTCCGTAAGAGAAAGTCCAAAGAAGCTAAGCCTTCTCCAATCGATGTGGGACCCTCCAATCCACCTCCCTTTGGAGCCAACGTCCTTGCTAGTACACCACCTCGTGTCAACCCCCATTCGAGGCTCAGCCTTCTCGTTGGCACATCGCCCGATGTCTGGCTCTGATACCATTCATAACATCCCAAGCCCACAACTAGCAAATATTGTCCTCTTTGAACTTTCCCTTTCGAGGTTCCTCTCAAGGTTTTTAAAACACGTCTGCTAGGGAGAGGTTTTCACACCCTTATAAAGAATGTTTTGTTTTCCTCCCCAACCGATGTGGGATCTCATATCTTCCTACTGTTGCTTCTACGTCACCCAGAGTAACAAAAAGTTTACCGGACAAGGATAAAGCTTAGCTACTACAGTAAACTTTACAGATGTACTTTTTTACCACAGTCTTCAAACTATAAATTGCAAAGGCAGAAGTTACATTACGTAAAAATATGATCCATTGACACACGAGTATAATTAGGCAGTAAAAGAGAGAGATTGAGTAATCTCTCATTAAAAACAAATAAAATGAAGAACAGTAAGTTATACCTGGTTGAAGAATGGCCAAGATTCCATATTTTGAGCTCTTAGTGTATCTACATTGATTCCTTGATAGTTTGTTCTTGATCTTAACAACTTGGGCCTCTATCAAAATATAAAAATATGACTAAGAATCAATCAGAATGAAATGAAAATAGGAATATGATTCCTTTTGATGTTGTTTACTCGGAAATCGAAAAGCACAGGAATTAGATAATATGATAATTAGTCGATGTGGGACTCCTCTCCCAACAATCCTCAACAATCCTACCCTCGAACAAAGTACACCATAAAGCCTCCTCTAAGGCCTATGGAGCCCTTGAACAACCTCCCCTTAATTGAGGCTCGACTCCTTCTTTGGAGCCCTTGAACAAAGTACACCCTTTGTTCGACACTTGAGTCACTTTTGAGGCTCACAACTTATTTGTTCGACATTTGAGGATTCTATTGACATGACTAAATTAAGGGCATAACTCTGATACCATGTTAGAAATCACGAATCTCTACAATGGTATGATATTGTCCACTTTGAGTATAAGCTCTCATCGTTTTGCTTTTGGTTTCCCCAAAAGACCTTATACCAATGGAGATGTATTCCTTACTTATAAAACCATGATCAACCCCTTAATTAGCCCATGTGGGACTCCTCTCCCAACAATGCTCAACAATCCTCCCCTCGAACAAAGTACACCATAGAGCCTCCTCTAATGCCTATGGAGCCCTCAAATAGCCTCCCCTTAATCGAGACTCGACCCCTTTGGAGTCCTTGAACAAAGTACACCCTTTGTTTGACACTTGAGTCACTTTTGACTACACTTTTGAGGCTCACAACTTATTTGTTCGACATTTGAGGATTCTATTGACATGACTAAGTTAAGAGCATGACTCTGATACCATATTAGAAATCACAAATCTCCACAACGGTATGATATTGTCCACAAAAGGCCCCATACCAATGAAGATGTATTCCTTACTTATAAACCCATGATCAACCCCTTAACTAGCCAACGTAGGACTCCTCTCCCAACAATCCTCAACCGGCATTATATCGGTCAAAGGTTTTAATCCCCATTCCCACATTTTGTTGAGCGTTTTTTTTATAATTCTAACTCCTTTCCTTGTTTTAGGCAAGTATTTTTTGATGGCCTTACTTATGTTATCACATTTTCCTTAACTAAAGATGGTGTCTTATCAATAACAGCTGATAAAAGATCTTAATATCAATCAAAATTCTTCATGTCAACCAGAGAGATAGAAAAACAGCATAAATAGTTGCGAGGAAGCATGTCATAATGAAGTATCCAGCTACCTCAGTTTGCAGAATTGATGTTGATGTGGTATATATGAGCTCCCATTTCCCATTTAGTAAATCAGATTTGAGTGGTTCCTTTGTTGGGTTAACTGCTTCAAGCTTACGTGATATCTGTTGGTTTAAATATATCAAAATGAGATGAAAAATTATGCTATGATTTATTAAAAGCGAATATAAATAGAAAATTGACCATGGCCCAGATCCACCGCTAGCCGATATTGTCCTCTTTGGGCTTTCCCTTTCGGGTTTCCCCTCAAGGCTGGGCTTTCCCTTTCGGGTTTCCCCTCAAGGCTTTAAAACGCGTCTGCTAGGGGAAGGTTTCCACACCCTTATAAATGGTGGTTTGTTCTCCTCCCCAACCAATGTGGGACATCACAATCCACCCCCCTTCGGGGCCAGCGTCTTTACTGACACTCTTTCCTTCCTCCAATCAATGTGGGATTGCCCCCATATCCACCCCCTTTGGGGCCCATACTGGCACACCGCCTCGTGTCTACCCCCTTTGGGGAACAGTGAGAAGGCTGGCACATCATTTGGTGTTTGGCTCTGATACCATTTGTAACGGCCCAGATCCACTGCTAGCAGATATTGTCCTCTTTGGGTTTTCCCTTTCGGGCTTCCCTTCAAAGCTTTAAAACGCATCTGCTTGGGAAAGGTTTCCACACCCTTATAAATGGTGGTTTGTTCACCTCCCCAACCAATGTGGGACATCACAATACAATAAGTTATAAAGTTGGAATTTAATGCTCATTTCAAAGAAGGAAAAGGCCTTCAAATTTGGAATTTTAGGCTAATTACCTATGCTATTATGGTCTACTAGATCTTAGCTAAGGTGTTAGTTGTCACGGTCATGCTTGTCTAAGGCGTGTTGTCTGTGGACGTGTGTTGGATGTTCTGATCATGCTTGTCTAGGACGTGTTGTCCATGACCGCATGCCCGTTCCAAACTCCTTTTACTAGCTTTCATGTTAAATAGGCCTTTACTACTCTTGTTGTGTGAATACGGGGTGTATGACCAGTCATCAAAATCATGTCTACATCCGCTAGGGTTAAATTGCCCCAAAATGTACTATGGAAGATGTGACTAGTTGTCAATTCTTCCTACCTGGGTTATATGCTATCAAAGTCATTGTTGTTGTTTATTCGGTTTTAGCCTATAACATTGTTTTCTTTAAAATTGTTTTCAATGTATTTCTTCGCTCACGTTTTTCTAAAACATTTCTCTCAAATGTGACTGGAGGCTCGAACATATGCCAATATTGTCCATGAAATCCGAATTTCACATGGCTGACTTGTTCACTAGGTTAGAACAAGTGTCACACAATCGTTGTCCCGTTGCCGCATGAGTCCAATTGTGACACTAGTCGCCCATTCTATAAAAAAAGTCTTCTTTCCACTTCCACATGGTACTTTTATGGTCAACTTGGTACTTTTATGGTTAAGTTGACTTCAAGGTACAGGTAGAAATGATGTCATCCAAATAAGAAGTCTTCCTTTATATCTTTCCTAATTAGTAGGGCACCATGCACTCTGTCACAATCACACTCTCGTGGCAGAGGGACAACGATTGTGCAACACTATTTCTAACCCATTGAACAAGTCAATCGTGTGAGATTCAGACATTGCGAATAATATTAGCGTATGCTCGAGCCTCGAGTCACATTTAAGAGAAATATTTTGGAAACGTGCGAAAGGAAATGCGTTCAAAACAATTTAAAAAAGAAAGCAATGTTATAGGCTAAAATCAAATAAGCAACAACCATAGCTTTGATGACATGTAACTTAGGTAGAAAAAATTGGTTACTAGTCTCATTCTCCTATGGTACATTTTGGAGCATTTTAGCCCTGTCGAGTGTAGATATGATTTTGGTGATCGGTGTGTATTAACACAACAAGAATAGTAAATGCCTATTAACATGAAAACAAGTAAAAAGGGTTTAGAACAGACATGCAACCATTGACAACACGTCCTGGACAAACATGACCGGGACATCCGACGCGGTGTAATTGCCCAAGCCCACCGCTAGTAGATTTGTCCTCTTTGGACTTTCCCTTTCGAGCTTACCCTAAAGGTTTTTAAAACGCATTTGCTAGGGAGAGGTTTCCACACCCTTATCAATAATGTTTTGTTCTCCTCCCCGACCAATGTGGGATCTCACAATCCACCCCCTTTCAGGGCCCAGCGTCATTGCTGACACACCGCCTCATGTCCACCCCCCTTCGGGGTTCAGCATCTTTGCTGGCACATCGCCCGATGTCTATCTCTGATACCATTTATAATGGCCCAAGCCCACCGCTAGCAGAAATTTTCCTCTTTGGACTTTCCCCTTCGGGTTTCCCCTCAAGTTTTTTAAACCACATCTACTAGGGAGAGGTTTCCACACTCTTATAAAGAATGTTTCGTTCTCCTACCCAACCGATGTGGGATCTCACACACATCCACAGGCAACACGTCTTAGACAAGCATGACCGTAACACTCAACACATTCAACTCAGTATAGTAGCAGCCAATCAACCAGATCTTCTTTAATCAAGTCAATACATTTTCAATAGATTATATAGTTTTTTAATGAATAACGGACCTTTCCTAGAGAAAACATGATAGAATACACATGCATAGGGACTCTAAACAAGTAAAATAAGGCTTAGCGAGTAGTTACAAAAAGGACTCGACACTCGAATCCAAAGAGAAATATAGAATCTAACAAGAGACCGCACATAGATGTAACCCTCAATAGAGCATGTTATGCCCGTTGTCATGGTATGCTTTGTGCTTTGACCAACAACGTGTATCATGCATAGCAAATCTAAGGGCCTTAAGATGTTCCCTCCGGTACCAATATCCACCATAGAAACATATGACCAAATTAAACCTCCATAACTAAGACAAAAGCATTACTTCCTATCACCTCATATTCTCAAGGAAGCTGGCTCTGATACCATTTGTAACGGCTCAAGCCCACCGCTACCAGATATTGTTTCTTTGGACTTTCCCTTTTGGGTTTCCCCTCAAGATTTTTAAAACGCGTATGCTAGGCAGAGGTTTCCATACCTTATAAAGAATGTTGTGTTCTCCTCTCCAACTAACGTGAGATCTCACAACCACCGCTAGCAGATATTGTCCTCCTTGGGTTTTTTTCTTTCGGGCTTCTCCTCAAGGTTTTTAAAATGCATCGGCTAGAGAAATGTTTCCACACCCTTATAATGGGTGTTTCGTTCCCCTCCCCCAACCGATGTGGGATCTTACAATCCACCCCTTTCGATGCCCAGCGTCCTCACTGACACTGGTTCCCTTCTTCAATCGATGTGGGACCACCCTTTCAAGACCCAGTGTCCTTGCTGGCACACCACCTCGTGTCCACCCCCTTTCGGGACTCAGTCTCCTCACTGGCACATCGCCTAGTGTTTGGCTTTGATACCAACGGTAACAGCCCAAGCCCACCGCTAGCAGATATTTTTTTCTTTGGGCTTTCCCTTTCGGGCTTCCTCTCAAGATTTTTAAAACACGTCTACTAGGCAGAGGTTTCCATACCTTATAAAGAATGTTGCGTTCCCCTCTCTAACAAATGTGTGATCTCACAACCACCGCTAGCAGATATTGTCCTCTTTGGGCTTTCCCTTTCGGGCTTCTCCTCAAGGTTTATAAAACGCGCCTACTAGGGAGATGTTTCCACACCCTTATAATGGGTGTTTCGTTCCCCTCCCAAACCGATGTGGGATCTTACAATCCACCCCCTTCGGTGCCCAGCATCCTCGCTGACACTCGTTCCCTTCTTCAATCGATGTGAGACCACCCCTTCAGGACCCAGAGTCCACCCCTTCACACCATCTCGTGTCCACCCCCTTTCGGGACTCAATCTCCTCACTGGCACATCGCCTAGTGTCTGGCTTTGCTACCAACGGTAACAGCCCAAGCCCACCGCTAGCAGATATTTTTCTCTTTAAGCATTCCCTTTCGGGCTTCCCCTCAAGGTTTTTAAAACGCGTCTACTACGGAGAGGTTTCCACACCTTTATAAAGAATGTTTCATTCTCCTCCCCAACCGACATGAGATCTTACAACCTCCAACACCACAACATAACAAAGAACACACCGCTATGCACACTAAAGAGGAATGTCGTTGAACATCGTCCAAAGTGTATAAACTCTCATGTAAAATTTTCCACACAAAAAATGTAACTTCTTAGAGATTTGAACATGGTCCTTGGACATATAGTTAAAGTATAAGTTCTAGTTCCCTCTTACTTCTAGCCATATAAAATCGTCTATCACATTGTAGTGGCCTTTCCGTATAAATCCTCCTTCAAATTGAAAATTTTCCATTTTAAACTACAGCACAATAAAACTTCAAAACTGAGATAACGATACCAAACCTGATCGACCATTTCCTGGTCTTCAGGGGTGGCCTCAGCTCCTCGATCAAGGGGCGCAATCGCCTCAAGAAGCTCCTCTTTAAGAGCACCAACATCTTTGCCCTTCTTCAAAAAGGCAGGAAAGAAAGAGATTCGGAGCCTCCACTTGTCGGACGGTGCAGCGGTGAGGAGCTTATTGATCGAAGTTGGGGCGGCGGAATTGGGGTTGGAGGGGATGCGAAGGAGAAGCCGGGCGGATTGGGATGTTGGAGGAGGCGACAGTTTGAGGGTCGGAGTAATTGTAGATGAGGATAAGGCCATTGCCATTTTCTTCTCTCTTTGATTGCCAAAGAGCTCTGCGAAAGAGAATCGGTTGCCATATGTATGGTTGTGGGCTCGCTGCTCTTATATTAATTTGGGGATTTTTTTTAAATGTTGATTTTTTTTTTTGGAAATTAAAAAAAAAAAAAAAAAAAAAAGAGAGAGAGAGAGGAGAAATAGTAGGTTATTGGCTCGTATGGCTCGATAATTTTACTAATCGCAACTATGGATAACTCGATAAGTACGAACTATATTAAAATAGGATTACAATCAAACTCAACCCTTCCGTACTTTTAAGATTATTATGAAAATTAAGAAAATATGTAACGTTTGTTACCAATGTTAGTGATGTGTTGTGACTTGTGAATGTTTGATATTTGAGTCTTATGAGAATAGGGTTATAACCCGACTCAAACTACCTGAAAATAGGGTTACAATCCAACTCAACCCATATGATACGTTTTAAATTATTATGAAAATTAAGAATATTTGATTGTGACTTGTGAATGTTTGATATTTGAGTCTTATGATAATAGGGTTAATAACCCGACTCAAACTACCTGAAAATAGGGTTACAATCCAACTCAACCCATATGGTACGTTTTAAATTATTATGTAAATTAAGAATAATTGACGTTATTGATGTTAGTGGTACATTGTGACTTGTGAATTTTTTATATTTTGAGTTTTATGAGTATAGGGCTATAACTCAACTCGAACTACCTGAAAATAGGGTTACAACTCAACTCAATCCTACCATATTTTTAAAATTATTATGAAAATTAAGAATATTTGACGTTTGTTACTGATGTTAGTGATACGTTGTAACTTGTGAATGTTTGATGTTTGTGTTTTATGAGAATAGGGTTATCTGAAAATTGGGTTATAACCCAACTCGACCTGAAGATAGGGTTGTAACTTCACTCAACCCTACCCTACATTTAAAATTATTATGAAAATTAAGAATATTTGACGTTTGCTACCTATGAAAGTTAAGGAAATAGGATCTCAATCAATATATGACACTCGAGTAAAAGAGTGAGACATAAATATAGAGACCACATCTGAATGAGAGTGATCGTCTAAGAAAAATTTAAAAGAACTAAAAGTTTATGCCTATAAAAGCTATGTGTTTTCCCGTTAAGTGGTTCAATAATAGAAACTTCATAATTAAACAAGCTTTACTTAAAGCAATTCTATGTTGGGTGATCTCTTAGAAATTTTCTTATGATGTATGCGAATGAGAACAAAGCATATTGGAAAGACTTGTGTTGATCTATGAGAATAATTTTCACTCGAGGAAGTAACATAATCATGTCGCTGGAACATAGGAACAATGATCAAGTATCAAATCTAATAAAAAAATAATTGATTTATTGTTTTGTTTCACATATACATCCACACATTTACCATATAAGTTTCATCATATAAGTTTCTCTACAAGCAATTACTCGGTTCAACACTACCGGTAGCTGTTCCTCCTACATGGCTACACGTCGCTCCAGCTATTTGATCCTTATAAGAAAGTTTTACGTCCTCCATTTTTATTCCACTGCATGGATTTGTTGGACTACAATCAAATTTCACTGCAATTTGAGTGGCTGATGTTCCATGAATGTCTTGGTACGTCACGTCACTGATTTTGACGCCAGAAGCCTGTTTGATGCAAACAAGAAGAAAATTAAAGAAGGGTTAACAATCGAAATATGATCGAGAGCCATAAATTAAAAGTCCATTTGAATTGCTTACAAATCATGTATATTACCTGACCCGGACAACCTTTGTGACTTGGGCAATAATTTTGGTCAATAACAATTGGATTTTGAACATTGTCCATAACAATATGTTGGAAGAGAATATTCTTAACAAACCCATTGCTTGGCCTACCCCATGCCTTGATTCTCACCCCGTTTTGGGTGCGTGAAAATAAAGCTTTTTTAACGGTCACGTTCTGCACTCCAGCCTCTTCTAAGTCCTTTGCTAGACTTCCAATGCTACAAAATCGACCAAACATATTTACCCATAAGTTTTACATTTTTTTTTTCACACAAATTTTGAATATAATAATAATAATTGAACATACCTTATTCCATGACCGGGCCCACAAACAATATTCTCAATCCACAAGTTGGAGGTCCCAGGACCGATGGATATGCAGTCATCTCCCGTGCCTATCTTGGAGTTGAGTATAGTTACATCAGATGATAGTTGTACGTGAATACCATCAGTATTGGGACTATTGCCAGAAGCCAAGACCTTAAGTCCTTTCATTTTGATATTTTGGCAACCATTTACGACTATATGGAACATTTGACTATTGAGTGATGTTAATGCACTAAGCACTACATTCTTGGAGTTGGAGATTTCAATTGTCTGCATGATTAAACATGTAATGAACTAAATAAATGAAAGTGCTAATTATTTATCATAGAGATAGTAGATTAATAATGAGGTTAAATTTCATACCGTGGCCCCACTAGGACAAGTCTTGGTCGAGTTCTTGCATGCCCATAACCCACTTCCTTTACCATCAAGAACTCCACCTGAGATAGTTACTCCATCAACTCCTCTAAACAAGATCCAAGCTGCAGAACTGCCAATAACTTTATAGTCTGATGGAGCCACCAAAGTGCCATCAATGCGTATGAAAATTGCATTATTCTTGCACGGCCCATTGAATGTTACACTACGAAGGTAATATCTTCCTGGTGGAACATAAATAGAGGTTGGTCTCATTGAGCCACATGCATTAGCCCATGCAGTTTCAAATGCTTGCGTTGAGTCAGATTTGCCATCGGGCTTGGCTCCTAAACTCACAACATTATTTGAGAAGGCAATGGCAGAGGAGGAATAGAGGAACATAAAAGGAAAGAAAAGAAGAAGAAAGGCTCTAAGAATAGTCATTTTGGGTGTGTGTTTATGAATATGGTTTGGTATTTGGGAGAAAAGAGAAGGAAAATAGAATGAAATGATGGTGTGGAGTGGAGAGGTTAGTGATGGTATTTGTAGAATGATGAAAGAAAAGAGTGAATAAAATATGAAAATAAAGAGATAAGGTATGCCGTCGCTTTGGTTGAGAGGATTTGAAAGGGGTCTGCTTTGATTTATTATGAGGTAAACATAGTTTGTAGCGTAAACAACATGAAAAGAAGTTGTCAAACAAGGGAATTATTAAATAATAAGATGAAAGAGAGTATTTGTGTGTATATCCATAATCCAAGTGGCTTAGGGTTTACACAAACAGAGTTGGCCGTTCAGCCACCAAAAACATGACAGTGAACAGCCCAAGCTATTCAACCCTAAAGCTACGCTGTTTTCTCCTTCCTTTTTCCTCTTTCGTGTACAAAAAGTATTGTGATACACACAACAATGCATGTACTCGACAGGTTTCTTTCTTTTCACTTTAAACCTTTAGCCGCCAAATCTCGTTGCATTTCCATGCATCAAGCCGTTGGTAGGAATATCCCTTTCATATACATGTATGAACAGACAGAACACGTTTGACGTCCGGTAGACCGTTGATAGAAATATTTTTCTAGTAGTGCATGCATGTAAGAACTCATTTAAGATTAGGGTGCTATAGCTAGTGGGTTTACATGTAGAATCAAGAACATACGTTTCAGTAGACCTCGCACTCCAGGATCATGAGCGATCAGACGTTAGACCTTTGTACACCGAGGGATTGGTTTAGTCTAAGGAGCTAACCCCTGTTAAAGATCACGTGTTTTAGATTGCTGTCAGTTAGCATTTTTCTGTTAATGTTTTTGAATATGTCTCCCTATAGTTAGGAGTTGAATTAGTTTTGTTTGTTTACCGGTTTGTTACTAGATTTTCTGTAGATTTACAGCAGACTTTTTAAAACTTTGTTTTTGTATTCTCTCTCTATATAGATCTTTCTTGCTCTTAATAATATAATCTTCTCATCAACCATTCAATAACTCATTCATTCACTCACAAATTGGTACCAGAGCATTCTTCTTAAGGGATATGTGAGATCAAAATGGAAGGAGAATCTAATTTTTCAGCTGTTGCACCACTCGTCTTCGATGGAGACAATTATCAAATGTGGGAAGTTCGTATGGAGACTTATCTGGTGGCTTTGGATCTTTGGAAAGCAGTAGAAGAGGATTACGAGGTCCCTCCACTTCCAGCAAATCTTACTATAGCACAAATCAAAGCACAGAAGGAAAAGAAGACAAGAAAATCAAAGGTAAAAGCTTGCCTATTTGCAGCTGTATCTCAAATGATCTCCATGCGAATAATGTCCCTCAAAACAACAAAGGAAATCTAGGATTACCTCAAGGCTGAATATGCAGGAGATGAGAGGATTAGTAAAATGAAAGACTTGAATTTGATAAGGGATTTTGAGTTGCAGAAGATGGAGTCTGAGTCGGTGAAAGAGTACTCTGACAGACTTCTCAGCATTGCCAACAAGGTGAGATTGCTTGGTTATGTGTTAAATGGTTCCAGGATTGTTGAAAAGCTACTGGTCACTGTTTCAGAGAAGTTTGAAGCCACCATTATTACTCTAGAGAACACCAAAGACCTGTCAGAGTATAAAGCTCTTGAATGTTTTACAAGCACAAGAGCTAAGGAGGTCTATGAGGCAAGAAGGGGTGATTGAAGGTGCCTTACCTGTTAAACATCAAGACAACAATAGGTATAAAATGAAGAAAATTTTCAAAAACCAATAGACGAATCGAAATTCATCTGTCAATTATCAGAAGACAAAAGGAGGAGGTTCCAAAAAATCCTACCCACTTTGATGCCATTCTGAGAAGAAAGATCATCCACCATACAAGTGTTGGAGAAGACCTGACGCGAAATGCTCCAAATGCAATCAACTTGGAAATGAAGCTGTGATCTGTAAAGTCAAAGGTTATGTGAAAGAAGTAGATGCACAAGTAGCTGATCAAGAAGAAGAAGATCAATTGTTTGTGGTCACTTGTTTCTCATGCAAATAATCAAGCGAGCACAAATAATATGACATATGATAATGAGCTTTTTGAGAAATTAAGAGACACTGAAGTGAAGAGAGAGGATTGGCAATAGTGAACACTTGGAAGTCAAGGGAAAAGGCACCGTAGCTATAACAAGCTATGAAGGTACAAAATTTATTCGAGATGTTTTATTTGTACTTAAAATTAATCAAAATCTCATAAGTGTTGGTCAGTTACTTGATAAAGGCTATAAAGTGTTGTTTGAGAATAAGCGGTACTTGATCAGATACGCTAGTGGCAAAGACTTGTTCAATGTAGAAATGAAAGGAAAAAGCTTTGCTCTAAATCCGATGGAGAAAGAGCAGATAGCCTTTATATCTAGAGCTTGTGCCACTGAGATTTGGCACAAAAGACTTGGTCACTTTCATCATTGAGGTTTGCTTCATGCCTCTTTGCTGTGCTTGTAATTTTTGGAAGCAACACAGGCATGGAGAGCCTCGAAAAAGCTGCAACTAGTTCATACTGATCTTTGTGGTCCTCAGCGAACACCATCATTAAATGGTAATCTTATTACATTGTTTTTATTGATGATTTAACAAGAATGTGTTGGATCTTCTTGCTGAAGCAAAAGTCAGAAGTTGCAGGTGTATTTTGGAAATCAAAGCCAGAGTTGAGAATGAAAGTGCATGCTTGATTCAGACTATAAGATCATATAATGGCAAGGAGTACACTTCAGAAACTTTTAACAAGTTTTGTGAAGAGGCTGGAATTGAACATCAATTGACACCATCATACACTCCTCAACAGAATGGCGTCAGTGAAAGGAGTAACAGATTCATAATGGAGATGACAAGATGCATGCTTCATGAGAAGAATCTTCCAAAACGTTTTTGGGGAGAAGCATTAAACAATGTTGTGTACTTGCAAAATCGAATTTCAACAAAAGTTGTGAAGGACTTGATACCATTTGAAGCTTAGTATGGTTACAAACCTTCTTTAAAGTTTCTTAGAGTATTTGGGTGTCTTTGTTTCACTTACATTCCACAGGTCAAGCGTGATAAGCTTGACAAAAAGGCAGAAGTTGGCATCTTTGTTGTGTATAACACTATATTCAAAGCTTATAGAGGCTTTCAACCACAAACTAGTCATGTTATTGTGAATCGAGATGTTCACTTTGCTTAAAATGAGCAATGGAATTGGGAAGAACTGACGAAGGTGAATCAAATTTCTAATGCACCAAAAAATTTAAACTTTGGTAGCATGTTAGAAAAGTTTGAAGATGAACGATAAGATGCTTTGGTTGATGATGCACTTGTCAGAGGTACAAGGTTGCTGTCTGATATTTATCAAAGGTGTAATGTAGCTATTTGTGACCTTCAGGGTTCCATGATGCAAAAAACATCAAAATTGGATGGTTGCAATGTAGGAGGAGCTTTCGATGATCGAGAAAAAAAAAAAACCTGGGAGTTGGTTGATCGAACTCTAAGCAGAAAGATAATTGGAGTAAGATGGGTGTTCAGAACAAAGCTAAATCTTGATGGTTCAGTTAACAAATACAAAGCAAGACTTGTTGTGAGGGGATATGCGCAAGTTTTTGGAATTGACTATTTAGAAACATTTGCACCTGTTACCAAGTTCGGTAAGACTATTGCTTGCTCTTATTGCTCAAAAGAGTTGGAAAGTGTTTCAGTTAGATGTTAAATCTGCATTCTTAAATGGAGTCTTGCAAGAAGAAATTTTTTTTCGAGCAATCTGAAGGTTTTGTGAGTAGAGGCAATGAAGATAAAGTCTACTTGCTCACAAGGGCTCTATACGATCTGAAACAGGCTTCGTGAACATGGTACAGTAAAATTGATGATCATTTCGTTGGTCTTGGCTTTCAGAAAAGTCAATCTGAACTCACACTCTATGTCAAGCATGAAGGTACAAGTACTTTAGTCATTTCTCTTTACGTAGATGACTTATTAATTAGAGGAAGCAAACTTGAGCAAATTCACCCGTTCAAACTGGAAATAAAAAAGGTCTTCAAAATGACAGACTTGGTTTGATGTCATATTTCCTTAGCATTGAGATCAAACAAACCCAAGATGAAGTGTTCATTTGTCAAAGAACATATGCAAAGGAGATACTTGATGGAAGATTGCAAAGCAATGAATACTCCTATAAATCAAAAAGAGAAGCTCGTCAAAGGTGATGGTTCTACCAAAGTTATTGAAGCTGAGTTTTTTAGTTTGGTAGGTTGTCTGATGTACTTAACATCAACCAAACCTGATATCTTAAATGTCGTAAGTATTCTCTCCAGATTCATGCATTGTCCCAATGAGACTCACATGAAAGATGCAAAGAGAGTAATCAGATACATTAAAGGGACTTGAAATTATGGGGTGAAGTTCTTAAAGCACAAGGAAATGAAGCTAATTGGCTTCTCTAACAGTGATGGGGTGGCTCAATCGATGACATGAAGAGTACATCTAGCTATTGTTTTTGTCATGGATCAGACATGTTCTCTTGGCGCTCAAGAAAGAAAGAAATTGTAGCTCAATCCACTGTTGAGACAGAATTTATAGCTGTAACAACTGCAATTAATCAAGCTCTCTGGTTAAGGAAAATTATCGTTGATCTAAATTTGGAGCAAAACAAAGCACTCAGATACTGGTTGATAACCAACCTTCTATTTCAATCTCTAATAATCCAATTTTTCGTGGAAAAGCTAAGCATTTCAACATCAAGTTATTCTTTATTCGAGAAGTTCAAAAGAGTAGTGATGTGACTCTTTGTTACTGCAAATTTGAAGATCAAATTGCAGATGTCCTTACCAAACCTCTGCCACTTAACAAGTTTGAAGATTTCACGAAAAAGTTTGGAGTTTGGAGTTCGCAGCATCTAAACAAGGAGGAGTGTTAAAGATCACGTGTTTTAGATTTCTGTCGGTTAGTATTTTTGTGCTAATGTTTTTGAACAAGTCTCCCTATAGTTAGGAGTTGAATTAGTTTTGTTTGTTTACTATTTTGTTACCCGATTTTTTTGTCGATTTCTAGCATACTTTTTAAAACTTTCTTTTTCTTTTCTCTGTATATATACAGAGCTTTCTTGCTCTTAATAATATAATCTTCTGATCAACCATTCAATCACTCATCCCTTCACTAACAACCTCAAACGTCCCAAAATTGAAATATGGAGTTTAAACCGCTTGGGCGCCCCAACGAACCTAGTAGACCTCCATGACATCTAAAGACGATTAAAGTAGCTTACCAGAATTCTCAAACTAGTTGAGTTGCTATTGAGTGTAGATTCAAGCTAGGGCCGACGTCGTGATCCCATTAAACCAATTCTGAAGAAAGACTAGGGACTACATGAGTAGTAAGCTCAAGATAGGGATTCCTATTTTGTGTAGAGACGGGCAAACCCGTAAACCATTCCTAGTTGGACTAGGGACTACACGGGTAGTGTCAGGATGAGAACCCCTATTGAGTGTAGGAATATGTCAAGGCCGACACCGCAACTCCGTAAATCGATCTTGAAAGTGATTTGGGACTACGTGGATAGGTGGTTTAGGACGAACACTTCTATCAAGTGTAGGAACGGGACAAGATCGATGTCGTGGCACCTTAAATCAGACTCAAAGAAGAATTAGAGACTACACAGGTAGATGATTAATGAGGAATTAATTAGAACTTCGAGACCTGCAAAGTAGCTTAGAGTGATGGACGGGGTAAGCCCGAACTTCCTAGAGACGAGAGAAAACCGTGGAAACCTACTAGGAGAAATAAGCAATGAGAATCTACAACTAGGATTATAACCCAACTTAATTATACCCTACTTTTAAAATTATTATGAAAATTAAGAATATTTGATATTTGCTGCCTATTAAAATTAAGGAAATAAGATCTCAACGGACATGTAATACTTGAGTAAAGGAGGGAGTACATGAATAAACATAGACCACACTTGAATGAGAAAGATCATGGGTATAGGATAACTAAGAAAAATTTAAAAAAATTAAAAGTAACTACATATACTAGCTAAATGCATCTTCGTGTGGTGGTTCAATAATAGGAACTTCATAGTTAAGTGTGTTTTATTTAAAGTAATTTTATCTTTGAGTGACCTCTTGTGAATTTTCCTATGATGTATGTGGGCAAAGACAAAACATACCGAAGAATTTGTGTTGGTCTATGTGAATATTTTTCCTGTTAAGCATAGTTGACCGTTACAGGAAGTTAACCATCTATTTGCCTTGTATTACGGCTTACATATTTGCCATTTTATTAAAGGAAAATCTATTGTATTAATTTATTATTCTTTTCTTTTATTGTCCTTTGTATGTTATTTATAATTTACCATATCTCTCAATTTTGTAAATGATTATAAATAGAGAACTTTCACCACATGGGGTGGTTTCAGCAAACATTTCCATGGTATCAGAGCCCTTTCGGTTTAACAACACTTATCCTTTCTTCCCTATGGCTTCCGAATCCTCTTATCACCTTCTTCCTTTCAACACTCTAATCCATATGATCACCATTCCCCGAGCAAGCCATTGCTATCGTCGTTGGTCTCTCTACTGCACGTGATGTTTGACTTGCGTTGGAAACTACGTTCAACCATCATTCGAAAGCTTGTGAATTGAGACTCAAGGATGACTTGCAGCTGATGAAACGTGGCACCAAACCTGTTGCTGAGTATGTTCGTGCCTTCAAAACAATTTGTGACCAACTTCATGCCATTGGCAGACCCGTCGAGGACATTGATAAAGTGCACTAGTTCCTTCGTGGACTCGGCACCGATTTTTCAACTTTTTCTAATGCTCAGTTGGCCTCACACCTATCCCCTGTTGTGTAGATTTAGTCTCTAAAGCTGAAAGTTTTGAGTTGTTTCAGCGCCCCCTTGAGTCCACTGACTCCACTCCTACAACATTCAAAGGCACTAATCATGGTCGCACCCATGGAAGCCACCCTACTTCCTCTAGCAACCAGCGAGGTCGATCATATTTCCACAAAAACAACTCTTCCAATCGAGGACGAACCCACTAAAGTCAGGGTCGTCGACCACCTCATTGCCAAATATGCTGCAAAGAGGGCCATTATGCTGACCGCTGCAACCAACAGTATGTTCGAACTGATTCTACTCATGCTCACCTTGCTGGAGCCTTCAACACGTCTTATTCTATTGCTGGACCCAATGCTGTTGATTGGTTTATGGATACGGGGGCTTCAGCCCATATGACCACCGACCCATCTATTTTGGATAAGTTTAAAAATTGCACGGGTAAGGACTTTGTGATCGTAGAAAACGGTGCATCCCTACCCATTACCACACCGGTACTCTTTCTCCTGTTCCAAATATTCATTTATTAGATGTCTCGGTTGTCCCTCATCTCACTCATAATCTTCATTCAATCAGTAAATTAACCTCTGATTTTCCTCTCTCCATTACATTTACTAATAATTTTCTTACTATCCAGAATCGTCAAACAGGAAGGGTGGTGGCAACCGATAAAAGAGATGGAGGGCTATATGTGCTGGAGCGCAGCAACTATGCTTTTATTTCAGTCCTTTGGTTGAGAGAATTAGAGACTACACAGATAGACGATTAATGAGGAATTAATTAGAACTTCGAGACCTACAAAGTAGCTTAGAGTGCTGGAAGGGGTGAGCCCGAACTTCCTAGAGACGAGAGAAAGCCGCGGAAACCTACTAGGAGAAATAAGCAATGAGAGTCTATAACTAGGATTATAACCCAACTCAACCATACCCTACTTTTAAAATTATTATGAAAATTAAGACCGACATGTAATACTTGAGTAAAGGAGAGAGTACATGAATAAACATAGACCACCCATGAATGAGAAAGATCATGAGTATAGGATAACTAAGAAAAATGTAAAAGAACTTAAAGTCGCTAGGTCCTGTTTGGTGGTTCAATAATAGAAACTTCGTAGTTAAGTGTGCTTTATTTAAAGTAATTTTATCTTTTGAGTGACCTCTTGTGAATTTTCCTATGATGTATGTGGGCAAAGACAAAACATACTGAAGAACTTATATTGGTCTATGTGAATATTTTCGTGTTAAGGATAGTTGACCGTTTATTTGCCTTATATTACTGCTTATCATATTTGCCCTCTTATTAAAGGCAAATATATTGTATTCATTTAATATTCTTTCCTTTTATGGTTTTTTCTATATTATTTGTAATTTACCATATTTATCTATTTTGTAAATGATTATAAATAGAGAGGTTTCAGCAAACATTTAGATGGTATCAGAGCCCTTTCGGTTTAACAACCCTAATCCTTTTATCATCTTCTTCCTTTTAGCACTCTAATCCATATGATCACCATCAAACTTTCTTCCTTCAATTATCTTCTTTGGAAAAATATACTTCTCCCTCTCCTTGAGAGTCAAGACATACTAGGCTATGCCTCGCTATGAACCAGAAACTTTCTCAACACTCAATCCTAAATATTTGGCGTGGAGAGCAGCAGATCAACGATTTCTCTGTCTCCAGCTCTCCTCTCTCACCTAGGAAGCCATTGCTGTCGTCGTTGGTCTCTCTACTCCATGTGATGTTTGGCTTGCGTTGGAAACTACGTTCAGCCATCATTCGAAAGCTCGTGAACTAAGACTCAAGGATGACTTGAAGCTGATGAAACGTGGCACCAAACCTATTACTGAGTATGCTCGTACCTTCAAAACAATTTGTGACCAACTTCATGCCATAGGCACCGATTTTTCAGTTTTTTCTATTGCTCAGATGGCTCTCACCCCTATCCCCTGTTTTGTAGATTTAGTCTCTAAAGCTGAAAGTTTTAAGTTGTTTCGGCGCACCCTTGAGTCCACTGACTCCACTCCTACAGCATTCACAACCACTAATCGTGGTCGCACCCATGAAAGCCATCCTGCTTCCTCTAGCAATAAGCGAGGTCGTTCTTATTTTCACAAAAACAACTCTTCCAATCGAGGACGAACCCACTCAAGTCAGGGTCGTCGACCACCTCACTGCCAAATATGCCGCAAAGAGGGCCATTATGATGACTGCTGCAACCAACGGCATGTTCGACCTGATTCTACTCATGCTCACCTTGTTGAAGCCTTCAACACGTCCTGTTCTATTGTTGGACCCGATGCTGCTGATTGGTTTCGGGATACTGGAGCTGCGGCTCATATGACCGCCGACCCATCTATTTTGGATCAGTCTAAAAATTACACGGGTAAGGATTTTTTGATCGTAGGAAACGGTGAATTCCTACCCATTACCCACACCGGTACTCTTTTTCCTGTTTCAAATATTCACTTATTAGATGTCTTGGTTGTCCTTTCTCACTAAAAATCTTCTTTCCATAAGTAAATTAACCTCTGATCTTCCTCTCTCTATTACATTTACTAATAATCTTCTTACTTTCCTGAATCATCAAATAGGAAGTGTGGTGGCAACCGGTAAAAGAGATGGAGAACTATATGTGCTGGAGCGCGGCAACTCTGATTTTATTTCAATCCTTAAAAACAAATCTTTACGTACTTCATATGATTTATGACATACTCGCCTAAATCATGTGAATCATGTCGTTGAGTAGTGAACCTAATCATGTTGTTGAGAACGACGGGATGATCAAGTGTAAAATCTGGATTCAGAATTTTGATCCAAATCTTAACACAAATCATAGTCACCTTCTTCACCCGACCAAATGGGAGATAACAAAGAATGAGGCATGAGAGAGAGTGAGACGTGCCAAATGAGTAAACTCCATGTGCAATAAACAAATAAAGGATAACAAACTTAAACTTCAATAAAAAAAAAAATAATTGATTTATTGTTTTGTTTCACATATACATCCACACATTTACCGTACAAAGAATAGAAATAATGGCTTTCCTTGCTCATAAAACAAATATTTTGTCATGGTAGCCTCCAAACTACATACACACAAGGCCACATGCTAGAGATGCAAATCCATTAAGTTTCATCATATAAGTTTCCCTACAAGCAACTACTCGGTTCAACACTACCGGTAGCTGTTCCTCCTGCATGGCTACACGTCGCTCCAGCTATTTGATCCTTATAAGAAAGTTTTACATCCTCCATTTTTATACCACTACATGGGTTTGTTGGACTGCAATCGAATTTCACTGCAATTTGAGTGGCTGATGTTCCATGAATGTCTTGGTACGTTACATCACTAATTTTGACTCCCGACGCCTGTTTGATGCAAAGGAAAAGAAATTTAAAGAAAGGTCAACAATCTATTCGAGTGAATTTGATTCATAATATGATTAATTAAGTACCATAAAATGAAAGTTCATAGTCATGTAATACCTTGCCGGGACAATCTTTGTGACTTGGGCAATAATTTTGATCAATAACAATTGGATTTTGAACGTTGTCCATAACAATATGTTGGAAGAGAATATTCTTGACAAACCCATTGCTTGGCCTACCCCATGCCTTGATTCTCACCCCATTTTGGGTGCGTGAAAATAAAGCTTTTTTAACAGTCACATTCTGAACTCCTGCTTCTTGTAAGTCCTTTGCAAGACTTCCAATGCTACAAAATCGACCAAACATATTTACCTATAAGTTTTACGTTTTTATTTTTTGCATACAAATTTTGAATATAATAATAATAATAATAATTGAATATACCTTATTCCATGACCAGGCCCACAAACAATATTCTCAATCCACAAGTTGGAGGTCCCAGGACCGATGGATATGCAGTCATCTCCCGTGCCTATCTTGGAGTTGAATATAGTCACATCAGATGATAGTTGTACATGAATACCATCAGTATTGGGACTGTTGCCAGAAGCCAAGACTTTAAGTCCTTTCATTTTGATATTTTGGCAACCATTTACGACAATATGGAACATTTGACTGTTGAGTGATGTTAATGCACTAAGTACTACATTCTTTGAGTTCGAGATTTCAATTGTCTGCATAAATAAAGCATAAGAAGAAAAAAAAAACTTATCTTAAAGGGCATAATTATATGATAGACTCATAAACATGTGATGAATTGAATAAATGAAAGGGCTAATTGTTTATGAAGTGAAGGAGGGAGTGGATTAATGAAGTTAAATTTCATACCGTGGCCCCACTAGGACAAGTCTTGGTCGAGTTCTTGCATGCCCATAACCCACTTCCTTTACCATCAAGAACTCCACCTGAGATAGTTACTCCATCAACTCCTCTAAACAAGATCCAAGCTGCAGAACTGCCAATAACTTTATAGTCTGATGGAGCCACCAAAGTGCCATCAATGCGTATGAAAATTGCATTATTCTTGCACGGCCCATTGAATGTTACACTACGAAGGTAATATCTTCCTGGTGGAACATAAATAGAGGTTGGTCTCATTGAGCCACATGCATTAGCCCATGCAGTTTCAAATGCTTGCGTTGAGTCAGATTTGCCATCGGGCTTGGCTCCTAAACTCACAACATTATTTGAGAAGGCAATGGCAGAGGAGGAATAGAGGAACATAAAAGGAAAGAAAAGAAGAAGAAAGGCTCTAAGAATAGTCATTTTGGGTGTGTGTTTATGAATATGGTTTGGTATTTGGGAGAAAAGAGAAGGAAAATAGAATGAAATGATGGTGTGGAGTGGAGAGGTTAGTGATGGTATTTGTAGAATGATGAAAGAAAAGAGTGAATAAAATATGAAAATAAAGAGATAAGGTATGCCGTCGCTTTGGTTTAGGGGATTTCAAAGGGGTCTGGTTTGATTTATTATGAGGGGAAACATAGCTTGTAGTGTAACCAACATGAAAAGAAGTTGTCAAACAAGGGAATTTTTAAATAATAAGATGAAAGAGAGTATTTGTGTGTATATCCATAATCCAAGTGGCTTAGGGTTTACACAAACAGAGTTGGCCGTGCAGCCACCAAAAACATGACAATGAACAGCCCAAGCTATTCAACCCTAAAGCTACGCTGTTTTCTCCTTCCTTTTTCCTCTTTCGTGCACAAAAAGTATTGTGATACACACAACAATGCATGTACTCGACAGGTTTCCCTCTTTTTACTTTACACCTTCAGCCGCCAAATCTCGTTACATTTCCATGCATTAAGTTTTTGGTTGGAATATCCCTTTAATGTACATGTATGAAGGGGAGAACACGTTTGACGTGCTATAGACAGTTGATAAAAATATTTTTCTAGTAGTGCATGCATGTAAGAACTCAGTTAAGATTAGAGCGCTATAACTTGTGGGTTTACATGTACAATCAGGTTCATACGTTTCAGTAGACCTTGCACTTCAGGATCATGAGCGATCAGAGGTTAGACTTGTGTGCACCTAGGAATTGGTTTAGTCTAAGGAGCTAACCCCTCTTAAAGATCACGTGTTTTAGATTGCTGTCAGTTAGCATTTTTCTGTTAATGTTTTTGAATATGTCTCCCTATAGTTAGAAGTTGAATTAGTTTTGTTTGTTTACCGATTTGTTACTAGATTTTCTTTAGATTCAGAGCAGACTTTTTAAAACTTTCTTTTCCTATTCTCTCTCTCTATATAGATCTTTCTTGCTCTTAATAATATAATCTTTTGATCAACCATTCAATAACTCATTCATTCACTCACAAATTGGTACGAGAGCATTCTTCTTAAGGGATCTGTGAGATCAAAATGGAAGGAGAATCAAATTTTTCAGCTGTTGCACCACTCGTCTTCAATGGAGACAATTATCAAATGTGGGAAGTTCGTATGGAGACTTATCTGGTGGCTTTGGATCTTTGGGAAGCAGTAGAAGAGGATTACGAGGTCCCTCCACTTCCAGCAAATCCTACTATAGCACAAATCAAAGCACAGAAGGAAAAGAAGACAAGAAAATCAAAGGTAAAAGCTTGCCTATTTGCAGCTGTATCTCAAATGATCTCCATGCGAATAATGTCCCTCAAAACAACAAAAGAAATCTAGGATTACCTCAAGGCTTCCAGCAAATCCTACTATAGCACAAATCAAAGCACAGAAGGAAAAGAAGACAAGAAAATCAAAGGTAAAAGCTTGCCTATTTGCAGCTGTATCTCAAATGATCTCCATGCGAATAATGTCCCTCAAAACAACAAAAGAAATCTAGGATTACCTCAAGGTTGAATATGCAGGAGATGAGAGGATTCGTAGAATGAAAGACTTGAATTTGATAAGGGATTTTGAGTTGCAGAAGATGAAGGAGTCTGAGTCGGTGAAAGAGTACTCTGACAGACTTCTCAGCATTGCCAACAAGGTGAGATTGCTTGGTTCTGTGTTAAATGGCTCCAGGATTGTTGAAAAGCTGCTGGTCACTGTTTTAGAGAAGTTTGAAGCCACCATTATTACTCTAGAGAACACCAAAGACCTGTCAGATATTTCTCGTATAAAGCTCTTGAATGTTTTACAAGCACAAGAGCAAAGGAGGTCTATGAGGCAAGAAGGGGTGATTGAAGGTGCCTTACCTGTTAAACATCAAGACAACAACATGTATAAAATAAAGAAAATTTTCAAAAACCAATCGACGAATGGAAATTCATCTGCCAATTATCAGAAGACAAAAGGAGGAGGTTCCAAAAAATCCTACCCACTTTGCTGTCATTCTGAGAAGAAAGATCATCCACCATACAAGTGTTGGAGAAGACCTGACGCGAAATGCTCCAAATGCAATCAACTTGGACATGAAGCTGTGATCTGTAAAGTCAAAGGTTAGGTGAAAGAAGTAGATGCACAAGTAACTGATCAAGAAGAAGAAGATCAATTGTTTGTGGTCACTTGTTTCTCAGGCAAATAATCAAGCGAGCACAAATTGACATATGACAATGAGCTTTTTGAGGAATTAAGAGACACTTAAGTCAAGAGAGAGGATTGGCAATGGTGAACACTTGGAAGTCAAGGGGAAATGCACCGTAGCTATAACAAGCTATGAAGGTACAAAATTTATTCCAGATGTTTTATTTGTACTTAAAATTAATCAAAATCTCATAAGTGTTGGTCAGTTACTTGATAAAGACTATAAAGTGTTGTTTGAGAATAAGCGGTACTTGATCAGATACGCTAGTGGCAAAGACTTGTTCAATGTAGAAATGAAAGGAAAAAGCTTTGCTCTAAATCCGATAGAAAAACAGCAGATAGCCTTTATATCCAGAGCTAGTGCCACTGAGATTTGGCACAAAAGACTTGGTCACTTTCATCATTGAGGTTTGCTTCATGCCTCTTTGTCGTGCTTGTAATTTTTGGAAGCAACATAGGCAACCCTTTCCTAAACAGGCATGGAGAGCCTCGAAAAAGCTGCAACTAGTTCATACTGATCTTTGTGGTCCTCAGCGAACACCATCATTAAATGGTAATCTTATTACATTGTTTTTATTGATGATTTAACAAGAATGTGTTGGATCTTCTTGCTAAAGCAAAAGTCAGAAGTTGCAGGTGTATTTTGAAAATCAAAGCCAGAGTTGAGAATGAAAGTGCATGCTTGATGCAGACTATAAGATCATATAATGGCAAGGAGTACACTTCAGAAACTTTTAACAAGTTTTCTGAAGAGGCTGGAATTGAACATCAATTGACAGCACCATACACTCCTCAACAGAATGGCGTCAGTGAAAGGAGTAACAGATTCATAATGGAGATGACAAGATGCATGCTTCATGAGAAGAATCTTCTAAAACGTTTTTGGGGAGAAGCATTAAACAATGTTGTGTACTTGCAAAATCGAATTTCAACAAAAGTTGTGAAGGACTTGACACCATTTGAAGCTTAGTATGGTTACAAACCTTCTTTAAAGTTTCTTAGAGTATTTGGGTGTCTTTGTTTCACTTACATTTCACAGGTCAAGCGTGATAAGCTTGACAAAAAGGCAGAAGTTGGCATCTTTGTTGTGTATAACACTATATCCAAAGCTTATAGAGGCTTTCAACCACAAACTAGTCATGTTATTGTGAATCGAGATGTTCACTTTGCTTAAAATGAGCAATGGAATTGGGAAGAACTGACGAAGGTGAATCAAATTTCTAATGCACCAAAAAATTTAAACTTTGGTAGCATGTTAGAAGAGTTTGAAGATGAACGATAAGATGCTTTGGTTGATGATGCACTTGTCAGAGGTACAAGGTTGCTGTCTGATATTTATCAAAGGTGTAATGTAGCTATTTGTGACCTTCAGGGTTCCATGATGCAAAAAACAGTCAAAATTGGATGGTTGCAATGCAGGAGGAGCTTTCGATGATCGAGAAAAACAAAACCTGGGAGTTGGTTGATCGACCTCTAAGCAGAAAGATAATTGGAGTAAGATGGGTGTTCAGAACAAAGCTAAATCTTGATGGTTCAGTAAACAAATACAAAGCAAGACTTGTTGTGAGGGGAGATGCGCAAGTTTTTGGAGTTGACTATTTAGAAACATTTGCACCTGTTACCAGGTTCGGTAAGATTATTGCTTGCTCTTATTGCTCAAAAGAGTTGGAAAATGTTCCAGTTAGATGTTAAATCTGCATTCTTAAATGGAGTCTTGCAAGAAGAAATTTTTTTCGAGCAATCTGAAGGTTTTGTGAGTAGAGGCAATGAAGATAAAGTCTACTTGCTGACAAGGGCTCTATACGATCTGAAACAGGCTTCGTGAACATGGTACAGTAAAATTGATGATCATTTTGTTGGTCTTGGCTTTCAGAAAAGTCAATCTGAACTCACACTCTATGTCAAGCATGAAGGTACAAGTACTTTAGTCATTTCTCTTTACGTAGATGACTTATTAATTATAGGAAGCAATCTTGAGCAAATTCACCCGTTCAAACTGGAAATAAAAAAGGTCTTCGAAATGACAGACTTGGTTTGATGTCATATTTCCTTAGCATTGAGATCAAACAAACCCAAGATGAAGTGTTCATTTGTCAAAGAACATATACAAAGGAGATACTTGATGGAAGATTGCAAATCAATGAATACTCCTATAAATAAAAAAGAGAAGCTCGTCAAAGGTGATGGTTCTACCAAAGTTAATGAAGCTGAGTTTTTGAGTTTGGTAGGTTGTTTGATGTACTTAACATCAACCAAACTTGATATCTTAAATGTCGTAAGTATTCTCTCCAGATTCATGCATTGTCCCAATGAGACTCACATGAAAGCTGCAAGAGAGTTATCAGATACATCAAGGGGACTTGAAATTATGGAGTGAAGTTCTTAAAGCACAAGGAAATGAAGCTGATTGGCTTCTCTAATAGTGATGGGGTGGCTAAATCGATGACATGAAGAGTACATCTGGCTATTGTTTTTGTCATGGATCAGGCATGTTCTCTTGGCGCTCAAGAAAGCAAGAAATTGTAGCTCAATCCACTGTTGAGGCAAAATTTATAGCTGTAACAACTGCAGTTAATCAAGCTCTCTGGTTAAGGAAAGTTATCGTTGATCTAAACTTGGAGCAAAACAAAACACTGAGCTACTAGTTGATAACCAAGCTGCTATTGCAATCTCTAATAATCCAATTTTTCATGGAAAAGCTAAGCATTTGAGCATCAAGTTATTCGAGAAGTTCAAAAGAGTAGTGATGTGACTCTTTGTTACTACAAATATGGAGATCAAATTGCAGATGTCCTTACCAAACCTCTGCCCCTTAGCAAGTTTGAAGTTTTCAGGAAAAAGTTTGGAGTTTGCAGCATCTAAACAAGGAGGAGTGTTAAAGATCACGTGTTTTAGATTGTTGTCCGTTGATATTTTTGTGTTAATGTTTTTGAATAAGTCTCCCTGTAGTTAGGAATAGTTAGGAGTTAATTAGTTTTGTTTGTTTACTGTTTTGTTAGCAGATTTTTTTTTTCACATTTCTAGCAGACTTTTTAAAACTTTCCTTTTCTATTCTCCGTATATATACAGAGCTTTCTTGCTCTTAATAATATAATCTTCTGATCAACCATTCAATCACTCATTCCTTCACTAACAACCTCAAACGTCCCAAAATTGAAATATGGAGTTTAAACCGCTTGGGCGCCCCAACGAACCTAGTAGACCTCCATGACATCTAAAGACGATTAAAGTAGCTTACCAGAATTCTCAAACTAGTTGAGTTGCTATTGAGTGTAGATTCAAGCTAGGGCCGACGTCGTGATCCCATTAAACCAATTCTGAAGAAAGACTAGGGACTACATGAGTAGTAAGCTCAAGATAGGGATTCCTATTTTGTGTAGAGACGGGCAAACCCGTAAACCATTCCTAGTTGGACTAGGGACTACACGGGTAGTGTCAGGATGAGAACCCCTATTGAGTGTAGGAATATGTCAAGGCCGACACCGCAACTCCGTAAATCGATCTTGAAAGTGATTTGGGACTACGTGGATAGGTGGTTTAGGACGAACACTTCTATCAAGTGTAGGAACGGGACAAGATCGATGTCGTGGCACCTTAAATCAGACTCAAAGAAGAATTAGAGACTACACAGGTAGATGATTAATGAGGAATTAATTAGAACTTCGAGACCTGCAAAGTAGCTTAGAGTGATGGACGGGGTAAGCCCGAACTTCCTAGAGACGAGAGAAAACCGTGGAAACCTACTAGGAGAAATAAGCAATGAGAATCTACAACTAGGATTATAACCCAACTTAATTATACCCTACTTTTAAAATTATTATGAAAATTAAGAATATTTGATATTTGCTGCCTATTAAAATTAAGGAAATAAGATCTCAACGGACATGTAATACTTGAGTAAAGGAGGGAGTACATGAATAAACATAGACCACACTTGAATGAGAAAGATCATGGGTATAGGATAACTAAGAAAAATTTAAAAAAATTAAAAGTAACTACATATACTAGCTAAATGCATCTTCGTGTGGTGGTTCAATAATAGGAACTTCATAGTTAAGTGTGTTTTATTTAAAGTAATTTTATCTTTGAGTGACCTCTTGTGAATTTTCCTATGATGTATGTGGGCAAAGACAAAACATACCGAAGAATTTGTGTTGGTCTATGTGAATATTTTTCCTGTTAAGCATAGTTGACCGTTACAGGAAGTTAACCATTGACCGTTACAGGAAGTTAACCATCTATTTGCCTTGTATTACGGCTTACATATTTGCCATTTTATTAAAGGAAAATCTATTGTATTAATTTATTATTCTTTTCTTTTATTGTCCTTTGTATGTTATTTATAATTTACCATATCTCTCAATTTTGTAAATGATTATAAATAGAGAACTTTCACCACATGGGGTGGTTTCAGCAAACATTTCCATGGTATCAGAGCCCTTTCGGTTTAACAACACTTATCCTTTCTTCCCTATGGCTTCCGAATCCTCTTATCACCTTCTTCCTTTCAACACTCTAATCCATATGATCACCATTCCCCGAGCAAGCCATTGCTATCGTCGTTGGTCTCTCTACTGCACGTGATGTTTGACTTGCGTTGGAAACTACGTTCAACCATCATTCGAAAGCTTGTGAATTGAGACTCAAGGATGACTTGCAGCTGATGAAACGTGGCACCAAACCTGTTGCTGAGTATGTTCGTGCCTTCAAAACAATTTGTGACCAACTTCATGCCATTGGCAGACCCGTCGAGGACATTGATAAAGTGCACTAGTTCCTTCGTGGACTCGGCACCGATTTTTCAACTTTTTCTAATGCTCAGTTGGCCTCACACCTATCCCCTGTTGTGTAGATTTAGTCTCTAAAGCTGAAAGTTTTGAGTTGTTTCAGCGCCCCCTTGAGTCCACTGACTCCACTCCTACAACATTCAAAGGCACTAATCATGGTCGCACCCATGGAAGCCACCCTACTTCCTCTAGCAACCAGCGAGGTCGATCATATTTCCACAAAAACAACTCTTTCAATCGAGGACGAACCCACTAAAGTCAGGGTCGTCGACCACCTCATTGCCAAATATGCTGCAAAGAGGGCCATTATGCTGACCGCTGCAACCAACAGTATGTTCGAACTGATTCTACTCATGCTCACCTTGCTGGAGCCTTCAACACGTCTTATTCTATTGCTGGACCCAATGCTGTTGATTGGTTTATGGATACGGGGGCTTCGGCCCATATGACCACCGACCCATCTATTTTGGATAAGTTTAAAAATTGCACGGGTAAGGACTTTGTGATCGTAGAAAACGGTGCATCCCTACCCATTACCACACCGGTACTCTTTCTCCTGTTCCAAATATTCATTTATTAGATGTCTCGGTTGTCCCTCATCTCACTCATAATCTTCATTCAATCAGTAAATTAACCTCTGATTTTCCTCTCTCCATTACATTTACTAATAATTTTCTTACTATCCAGAATCGTCAAACAGGAAGGGTGGTGGCAACCGATAAAAGAGATGGAGGGCTATATGTGCTGGAGCGCAGCAACTATGCTTTTATTTCAGTCCTTTGGTTGAGAGAATTAGAGACTACACAGATAGACGATTAATGAGGAATTAATTAGAACTTCGAGACCTACAAAGTAGCTTAGAGTGCTGGAAGGGGTGAGCCCGAACTTCCTAGAGACGAGAGAAAGCCGCGGAAACCTACTAGGAGAAATAAGCAATGAGAGTCTATAACTAGGATTATAACCCAACTCAACCATACCCTACTTTTAAAATTATTATGAAAATTAAGACCGACATGTAATACTTGAGTAAAGGAGAGAGTACATGAATAAACATAGACCACCCATGAATGAGAAAGATCATGAGTATAGGATAACTAAGAAAAATGTAAAAGAACTTAAAGTCGCTAGGTCCTGTTTGGTGGTTCAATAATAGAAACTTCGTAGTTAAGTGTGCTTTATTTAAAGTAATTTTATCTTTTGAGTGACCTCTTGTGAATTTTCCTATGATGTATGTGGGCAAAGACAAAACATACTGAAGAACTTATATTGGTCTATGTGAATATTTTCGTGTTAAGGATAGTTGACCGTTTATTTGCCTTATATTACTGCTTATCATATTTGCCCTCTTATTAAAGGCAAATATATTGTATTCATTTAATATTCTTTCCTTTTATGGTTTTTTCTATATTATTTGTAATTTACCATATTTATCTATTTTGTAAATGATTATAAATAGAGAGGTTTCAGCAAACATTTAGATGGTATCAGAGCCCTTTCGGTTTAACAACCCTAATCCTTTTATCATCTTCTTCCTTTTAGCACTCTAATCCATATGATCACCATCAAACTTTCTTCCTTCAATTATCTTCTTTGGAAAAATATACTTCTCCCTCTCCTTGAGAGTCAAGACATACTAGGCTATGCCTCGCTATGAACCAGAAACTTTCTCAACACTCAATCCTAAATATTTGGCGTGGAGAGCAGCAGATCAACGATTTCTCTGTCTCCAGCTCTCCTCTCTCACCTAGGAAGCCATTGCTGTCGTCGTTGGTCTCTCTACTCCATGTGATGTTTGGCTTGCGTTGGAAACTACGTTCAGCCATCATTCGAAAGCTCGTGAACTAAGACTCAAGGATGACTTGAAGCTGATGAAACGTGGCACCAAACCTATTACTGAGTATGCTCGTACCTTCAAAACAATTTGTGACCAACTTCATGCCATAGGCACCGATTTTTCAGTTTTTTCTATTGCTCAGATGGCTCTCACCCCTATCCCCTGTTTTGTAGATTTAGTCTCTAAAGCTGAAAGTTTTAAGTTGTTTCGGCGCACCCTTGAGTCCACTGACTCCACTCCTACAGCATTCACAACCACTAATCGTGGTCGCACCCATGAAAGCCATCCTGCTTCCTCTAGCAATAAGCGAGGTCGTTCTTATTTTCACAAAAACAACTCTTCCAATCGAGGACGAACCCACTCAAGTCAGGGTCGTCGACCACCTCACTGCCAAATATGCCGCAAAGAGGGCCATTATGATGACTGCTGCAACCAACGGCATGTTCGACCTGATTCTACTCATGCTCACCTTGTTGAAGCCTTCAACACGTCCTGTTCTATTGTTGGACCCGATGCTGCTGATTGGTTTCGGGATACTGGAGCTGCGGCTCATATGACCGCCGACCCATCTATTTTGGATCAGTCTAAAAATTACACGGGTAAGGATTTTTTGATCGTAGGAAACGGTGAATTCCTACCCATTACCCACACCGGTACTCTTTTTCCTGTTTCAAATATTCACTTATTAGATGTCTTGGTTGTCCTTTCTCACTAAAAATCTTCTTTCCATAAGTAAATTAACCTCTGATCTTCCTCTCTCTATTACATTTACTAATAATCTTCTTACTTTCCTGAATCATCAAATAGGAAGTGTGGTGGCAACCGGTAAAAGAGATGGAGAACTATATGTGCTGGAGCGCGGCAACTCTGATTTTATTTCAATCCTTAAAAACAAATCTTTACGTACTTCATATGATTTATGACATACTCGCCTAAATCATGTGAATCATGTCGTTGAGTAGTGAACCTAATCATGTTGTTGAGAACGACGGGATGATCAAGTGTAAAATCTGGATTCAGAATTTTGATCCAAATCTTAACACAAATCATAGTCACCTTCTTCACCCGACCAAATGGGAGATAACAAAGAATGAGGCATGAGAGAGAGTGAGACGTGCCAAATGAGTAAACTCCATGTGCAATAAACAAATAAAGGATAACAAACTTAAACTTCAATAAAAAAAAAAATAATTGATTTATTGTTTTGTTTCACATATACATCCACACATTTACCGTACAAAGAATAGAAATAATGGCTTTCCTTGCTCATAAAACAAATATTTTGTCATGGTAGCCTCCAAACTACATACACACAAGGCCACATGCTAGAGATGCAAATCCATTAAGTTTCATCATATAAGTTTCCCTACAAGCAACTACTCGGTTCAACACTACCGGTAGCTGTTCCTCCTGCATGGCTACACGTCGCTCCAGCTATTTGATCCTTATAAGAAAGTTTTACATCCTCCATTTTTATACCACTACATGGGTTTGTTGGACTGCAATCGAATTTCACTGCAATTTGAGTGGCTGATGTTCCATGAATGTCTTGGTACGTTACATCACTAATTTTGACTCCCGACGCCTGTTTGATGCAAAGGAAAAGAAATTTAAAGAAAGGTCAACAATCTATTCGAGTGAATTTGATTCATAATATGATTAATTAAGTACCATAAAATGAAAGTTCATAGTCATGTAATACCTTGCCGGGACAATCTTTGTGACTTGGGCAATAATTTTGATCAATAACAATTGGATTTTGAACGTTGTCCATAACAATATGTTGGAAGAGAATATTCTTGACAAACCCATTGCTTGGCCTACCCCATGCCTTGATTCTCACCCCATTTTGGGTGCGTGAAAATAAAGCTTTTTTAACAGTCACATTCTGAACTCCTGCTTCTTGTAAGTCCTTTGCAAGACTTCCAATGCTACAAAATCGACCAAACATATTTACCTATAAGTTTTACGTTTTTATTTTTTGCATACAAATTTTGAATATAATAATAATAATAATAATTGAATATACCTTATTCCATGACCAGGCCCACAAACAATATTCTCAATCCACAAGTTGGAGGTCCCAGGACCGATGGATATGCAGTCATCTCCCGTGCCTATCTTGGAGTTGAATATAGTCACATCAGATGATAGTTGTACATGAATACCATCAGTATTGGGACTGTTGCCAGAAGCCAAGACTTTAAGTCCTTTCATTTTGATATTTTGGCAACCATTTACGACAATATGGAACATTTGACTGTTGAGTGATGTTAATGCACTAAGTACTACATTCTTTGAGTTCGAGATTTCAATTGTCTGCATAAATAAAGCATAAGAAGAAAAAAAAAACTTATCTTAAAGGGCATAATTATATGATAGACTCATAAACATGTGATGAATTGAATAAATGAAAGGGCTAATTGTTTATGAAGTGAAGGAGGGAGTGGATTAATGAAGTTAAATTTCATACCGTGGCCCCACTAGGACAAGTCTTGGTCGAGTTCTTGCATGCCCATAACCCACTTCCTTTACCATCAAGAACTCCACCTGAGATAGTTACTCCATCAACTCCTCTAAACAAGATCCAAGCTGCAGAACTGCCAATAACTTTATAGTCTGATGGAGCCACCAAAGTGCCATCAATGCGTATGAAAATTGCATTATTCTTGCACGGCCCATTGAATGTTACACTACGAAGGTAATATCTTCCTGGTGGAACATAAATAGAGGTTGGTCTCATTGAGCCACATGCATTAGCCCATGCAGTTTCAAATGCTTGCGTTGAGTCAGATTTGCCATCGGGCTTGGCTCCTAAACTCACAACATTATTTGAGAAGGCAATGGCAGAGGAGGAATAGAGGAACATAAAAGGAAAGAAAAGAAGAAGAAAGGCTCTAAGAATAGTCATTTTGGGTGTGTGTTTATGAATATGGTTTGGTATTTGGGAGAAAAGAGAAGGAAAATAGAATGAAATGATGGTGTGGAGTGGAGAGGTTAGTGATGGTATTTGTAGAATGATGAAAGAAAAGAGTGAATAAAATATGAAAATAAAGAGATAAGGTATGCCGTCGCTTTGGTTGAGAGGATTTGAAAGGGGTCTGCTTTGATTTATTATGAGGTAAACATAGTTTGTAGCGTAAACAACATGAAAAGAAGTTGTCAAACAAGGGAATTATTAAATAATAAGATGAAAGAGAGTATTTGTGTGTATATCCATAATCCAAGTGGCTTAGGGTTTACACAAACAGAGTTGGCCGTGCAGCCACCAAAAACATGACAATGAACAGCCCAAGCTATTCAACCCTAAAGCTACGCTGTTTTCTCCTTCCTTTTTCCTCTTTCGTCTACAAAAAGTATTGTGATACACACAACAATGCATGTACTCGACAGGTTTCCCTCTTTTTACTTTACACCCTCAGCCGCCAAATCTCGTTGCATTTCCATGCATCAAGCTGTTGGTAGGAATATCCCTTTCATATACATGTATGAACGGGCAGAACACGTTTGACGTCCTGTAGACAGTTGATAGAAATATTTGTCTAGTAGTGCATGCATGTAAGAACTCATTTAAGATTAGGGTGCTATAGCTAGTGGGTTTACATGTAGAATCAGGTCCATACGTTTCAGTAGACCTCGCACTCCAGGATCATGAGCGATCAGAGGTTAGACCTTTATACACTCAGGGATTGGTTTAGTATAAGGAGCTAACCCCTCTTAAAGATCACGTGCTTTTATTATTTTAGTTTTAGAAGAGCATGAGAATGCTCATACGTTTCAATAGACCTCACACTCCAGGATCATGAGCGATCAGAGGTTAGACCTTTGTACACTCAGGGATTGTTTTAGTCTAAGGAGCTAACCCCTGTTAAAGATCACGTGCTTCTATTATTTGAGTTTTAGAAGAGCATGAGAATGCTTAAATATGTTGTTTTTTCTGATGTTTAAAAGAAGAGAAAAAAAGGCATAAGACAGAGAAATAATAGAAGAGTGTCCTGTCTCTCCACTCACCAAAGGAAAATAGTTTGACTGAGATCTTTTTTTTGCCTTTTACATAAAGTAGCTTACTAGAATTTCGAAGTTGTTGCTATCAAGTGTAGATTCAGGTTAGGGTCGACGTGTGATCCCATTAAACCAGTTCTGAAGAAGGACTAGGGACTACATGAGTAGGTATTAGGATGAGAACCCCTATTGAGTGTAGGAATATGTCAAGGTCGACACCGCAACTTCGTAAATTGATCTTGAAAGAGATCTGGGACTACGTGGATAGGTGGTTTAGGACGAACACTTCTATTGAGTGTGTCCTGGCGCCTTAAATTAGTCTCAAAGAAGAATTAGAGACTACACAGGTAGACGATTAATGAGGAATTAATTAGAACTTCGAGACCTACAAAGTAGCTTAGAGTGCTGGAAGGGGTGAGCCCGAACTTCCTAGAGACGAGAGAAAGCCGTGGAAACCTACTAGGAGAAATAAGCAATGAGAGTCTATAACTAGGATTATAACCCAACTCAACCATACCCTACTTTTAAAATTATTATGAAAATTAAGACCGACATGTAATACTTGAGTAAAGGAGGGAGTACATGAATAAACATAGACCACCCATGAATGAGAAAGATCATGAGTATAGGATAACTAAGAAAAATGTAAAAGAACTTAAAGTCGCTAGGTCCTGTTTGGTGGTTCAATAATAGAAACTTCATAGTTAAGTGTGCTTTATTTAAAGTAATTTTATCTTTGAGTGACCTCTTGTGAATTTTCCTATGATGTATGTGGACAAAGACAAAACATACGGAAGAACTTGTATTGGTCTATGTGAATATTTTCGTGTTAAGGATAGTTGACCGTTTATTAGCCTTATATTACTGCTTATCATATTTGCCATCTTATTAAAGGCAAATATATTGTATTCATTTAATATTCTTTCCTTCTATTGTTCTTTCTATATTATTTGTAATTTACCATATTTCTCTCTTTTGTAAATGATTATAAATAGAGATGTTTCAGCAAACATTTAGATGGTATCAGAGCCCTTTCAGTTTAACAACCCTAATCCTTTTATCATCTTCTTCCTTTCAGCACTCTAATCCATATGATCACCATCAAACTTTCTTCCTTCAATTATCTTCTTTGGAAAAATATACTTCTCCCTCTCCTTGAGAGTCAAGACATACTAGGCTATGCCTCGCTATGAACCAGAAACTTTCTCAACACTCAACCCTAAATATTTGGCGTGGAGAGCAGCCGATCAACGATTTCTCTGTCTCCAGCTCTCCTCTCTCACCTAGGAAGCCATTGCTGTCGTCGTTGGTCTCTCTAGTACACGTGATGTTTGGCTTCCGTTGGAAACTACGTTCAGCCATCATTCGAAAGCTCGTGAACTAAGACTCAAGGATGACTTGCAGCTGATAAAACGTGGCACCAAACCTATTACTGAGTATGCTTGTACCTTCAAAACAATTTGTGACCAACTTCATGCCATTGACAGACCCGTCGAGGACATTGATAAAGTGCACTGGTTTGGACTCGGCACCGATTTTTTAGCTTTTTCTATTGGTCAGATGGCTCTCACCCCTATCCCCTGTTTTGTAGATTTAGTCTCTAAAGCTGAAAGTTTTAAGTTGTTTCAGCGCTCCCTTGAGTCCACTGACTCCACTCCTACAGCATTCACAGCCACTAATCGTGGTCGCACACATGAAAGCCACCCTGCTTCCTCTAGCAATCAGCGAGGTCGTTCTTATTTCCACAAAAACAACTCTTCCAATCGAGGACGAACCCACTCAAGTCAGGGTCGTCGACCACCTCACTGCCAAATATTCCGCAAAGAGGGCCATTATGATGACCGCTGCAACCAACGACATGTTCGACCTGATTCTACTCATGCTCATCTTGCTGAAGCCTTCAACACGTCTTGTTCTATTGCTGAATCCGATGCTGCTGATTGGTTTCTGGATACTAGGGCTGCGGCCCATAACACGACTGACCCATCTATTTTGGATCAGTCTAAAAATTACACGGGTAAAGATTTTCTTATCGTAGGAAACGGTGAATCTCTACCCATTACCCACGCCGGTACTCTTTCTCCTATTCCAAATATTCACTTATTAGATGTCTAGGTTGTCCCTCATCTCACTAAAAATCTTCTTTCCATTAGTAAATTAACCTCTGATCTTCCTCTCTCTGTTACATTTATTAATAATCTTCTTACTATCTAGAATCATCAAATAAGAAGTATCGTGGCAACCGGTAAAAGAGATGGAGAACTATATGTGCTGGAGCGTGGCAACTCTGATTTTATTTCAGTCCTGATCATGTGAATCATGTCGTTGAGTAAAGAATCCAACCATGTTGTTGGTAACGACGGGATGATCAAGTGTAAAATCTGGATTCAGAATTTTGATCCAAATCTTAACCCAAATCATAGTCACCTTCTTCACCCGACCAAATGGGAGAAAACAAAGAATGAGGCATGAGAGAGAGTGAGACGTGCCTAATGAGTAAACTCCATGTGCAATAAACAAAGAGATAACAAACTTAGACTAAACTTGAACAAAAAAAAAAAAAAAAAAAAAAAAATTGATTTATTGTTTTCTTTTACATATACATCCACAAACTTACCATACAAAGAATAGAAATAATGGCTTCTCTCGCTCATAAAACAAATATTTTGTGGTAGCCGAACTACATACACACAAGGCCACATGCTAGAGATGCAAATACATTAAGTTTCCCTACAAGCAACTACTCGGTTCAACATGACCGGTAGTTGTTCCTCCTGCATGGCTACACGTCGCTCCAGCTATTTGATCCTTATAAGAAAGTTTTACGTCCTCCATTTTTATTCCACTGCATGGATTTGTTGGACTACAATCAAATTTCACTGCAATTTGAGTGGCTGATGTTCCATGAATGTCTTGGTATGTCACGTCACTAATTTTGACTCCCGAAGCCTATTTGATGCAAAAAAGAGGAAATTTAAAGAAGGGTTAACAATCGAAATATGATCAAGAGCCGTAAATTGAAAGTCCATTTGAATTGCTTACAAATTATGTATATTACCTGACCCGGACAACCTTTGTGACTTGGACAATAATTTTGGTCAATAACAATTGGATTTTGAACATTGTCCATAACAATATGTTGGAAGAGAATATTCTTAACAAACCCATTGCTTGGCCTACCCCATGCCTTGATTCTCACCCCGTTTTGGGTGCGTGAAAATAAAGCTTTTTTAACGGTCACATTCTGCACTCCAGCCTCTTCTAAGTCCTTTGCTAGACTTCCAATGCTACAAAACCGACCAAACATATTTACCTATAAGTTTTAGGTTTTTATTTTTTCACATACAAATTTTGAATATAATAATAATAATTGAACATACCTTATTCCATGACCTGGCCCACAAACAATATTCTCAATCCACAAGTTAGAGGTCCCAGGACCGATGGATATGCAGTCATCTCCCGTGCCTATCTTGGAGTTGAGTATAGTTACATCAGATGATAGTTGTACGTGAATACCATCAGTATTGGGACTATTGCCAGAAGCCAAGACCTTAAGTCCTTTCATTTTGATATTTTGACAACCATTTACGACTATATGGAACATTTGACTATTGAGTGATGTTAATGCACTAAGCACTACATTCTTCGAGTTGGAGATTTCAATTGTCTGCATGATGTAATGAACTAAATAAATGAAAGTGCTAATTATTTATCGTAGAGAGAGTAGATTAATAATGAGGTTAAATTTCATACCGTGGCCCCACTAGGACAAGTCTTGGTCGAGTTCTTGCATGCCCATAACCCACTTCCTTTACCATCAAAAATGCCACCTGAGATAGTTACTCCATCAACTCGTCTGAACAAGATCCAAGCTGCAGAATTGCCCATAACCCTATAGTCTGATGGAGCCACCAAAGTGCCATCAATGCGTATGAAAATTGCATTATTCTTGCACGGCCCATTGAACGTTATACTACGAAGGTAATATCTTCCCGGTGGAACATATATAGAGGTTGGTCTCATTGAGCCACATGCATTAGCCCATGCGGTTTCAAATGCTTTCGTTGAGTCAGATTTGCCATCGGGTTTGGCTCCTAAACTCACAACATTATTTGAGAAGACAACAATTGCACTCGAAAAATTAAGGAACATAAAAGGAAAGAAAAGAAGAAGAAAGGCTCTAAGAATCGACATTTTGGGTGTGTGTTTATGAATATGGTTTGGTATTTGTGGAGTGGAGAGGTTAGTGATGGTATTTATAGGATGATGGAAGAAAAGAGTGAATGAAGTATGAAAATAAAGAGATAAGGTATGCCGTCGCTTTGGTTTAGGGGATTTATTATGAGTGCAAACATAGGGAGTAGCGTAAACAATATGAAATAATGGGATGAAAGAGAGTATTTGTGTATATCCATAATATAAGTGGCTTAGGGCTTACACAAACAGAGTTGGGTATGCAGCCACCAAAAACACGACAATGAAGAGCTCAAGGCATTCATTCAACCCTAAAGCTACGCTGTTTTCTCCTTCCCTTTTCCTGTTTCGTGTACACAAAGTTATGTGATACATACAACCATGCATGAACTCTCTAGAGGTTTCATTCTTTGTTTTTTAAACCTTCAGCCGCCAAATCTCTTTACATTTAAATGGACGAAATTTTTAGATGTATAAAATTAAGGATATCTACTAAAATATTTAGATAAACATGTTTGGTTTTGCAAGATTTGTATACGGACGTATATTTCGGGTCGGTAAGAAAGTTGTGATAACAATTTGAGATAGTGTAACTGTTAGAAACTACGACCTTACTCGATGGTATCATATTTATCCACTTTGAGTATGAGATCTTATGGCTTTACTTTTGTTTTTTCCAAAAGGGTTCATACTAATGGAGATCTTTACTTATAAACTCATGATCAACCTCTTGATTCCCGTGAAGCAATTTTTAGAAGGGTATGGAAACTTCTCTCTAACAGACGTGTTTTACAAATCATGAGACTGATGACGATACGTAATGGGACAAACAAGTTAGCCAAACCAACTTCAGACTTTTAACGCATATCATTGTCTCTGAAAACTTTGTTTGATTTGTTCGAACCTAAATGTATATGGAATTCCAATCATTAAGAACTAATTTTGGAATATCTAAACCCTAAACTCGAATGGATTAAGAACGAGTGTTACCCAATAAATCTTATCAACAGACACTCGGGTTCTTGTTGGTTAGTGTTCAAAAAGGTTTAGGTCAAGGATGCTTAAATATGAAGTCGAAACAAAGTGAGTAATATACTAAAAAAGATTTAAAAATTAATATCGATACCAATATTGTGCACCTTCATTTTCGGTAGCTCAATCATAAAAGTTTCATAATTAAACATATTTTACTATGAGCAGTTCTATGTTGGGTGTCATCTTGAAAATTTTCTTAGGATACATGTTAGTGAAGACAAAGCATGCTGGAAAACTTAGACTATGTTTTGAGGCTATATAAAACAAAACATATTATGTTTGTAAAGTAGATTTGAAAAGGTAGTAAAAATAGCATTTGTGTTTTCTTTTAGTCAAAGACTATGTTTCTTTCAATTCTATGTAGTTTAGATTGCATGTTTAGAATCATTCAAGCTTGACGTGATCAATCTTTCTTATGGAGTAATTCGAAATAGTGTTTTTGGCTTGAGATATTTGATCAACAAAATAATTCGAATCTTATTTTTTCGAATGAGTTTGGATGCATAATACCCCTCTACCTATGACTATAGACAAGATTTTAAGTTTCATAGGATCACTAATCAAATATTTTTAAGTACTCATCCTATTATTATAAACCATTTCCTCGTTCGCATGTAGGCAGCGCTGTCTGTCGTACCCTTGACTCAAGATTTAGACTAAATCGACTTTCCAAGAATTGATGCACTTCCCTTTGCTTCATATCTCCTTTGATAATAGGGGAGAATTTTTCTATTTCCGTCCAATAACCCGACCTCCCCCAGATCTTCCACTATTTGGGCTACTTTTCCCGTCTATGTTATGCTCCTCGGCACAAGCCCACCACGCTTTGTTCTTGTGGCGTTCTTGCCCGATAGTCTTGGCCTCTAATTCAATCCTTTTTTATTACAATCCTACAAAGAATCAACAATAAAAAGAGGTAAGTGTAACAGCCTAGGCCCACCGCTAGTAGATATTGTCCTCTTTGGGCTTTCCCTTTCGGGTTTCCCTTACTTGATATCTCCTTTGAGGATAGGGAAAAAATTTCTATTTCCGTCAAATGATCCGGCTCTTCCACTGTTTGGACTACCTTTCCCATCTATGCTATGCTCCCCGACGCAAGCCTACCGCGCTTCGTGTCTGTGGTATAATCCTACAAAGAATCAATGACAAAAAGAGGTAAGTGTAACTGTCCAAACCCTCTGCTAGTAGATATTGTCCTCTTTGGGTTTTCTCTTTCGAGTTTTCCCTCAAGACTTTAAAACACATATGCTAGGGAAATGTTTCCACACTCTTATAAAAAGGTATTTCATTCTCCTCTCCAACCAATGTGGGACATCACAGTAAGTCTCGTTCAATTCATCCAAATTCTAAAGCTTTTATGGAGACTTTTGCTAATTTAAACATTTACGTGTGCCAAAAGACCGATGGTGCAAGTTTTTCTTATTTTACGCATCGTTTTCCGATAAATTATTATCATTTTTATCATCGTTGTCACATAAATGTCACGTACGTTCTCTTGTAAGCATGATATCTTATCATGTACTAATTAATATTATTTGTAATGTGACACCAATTACACCTTGGCTTTACGGCTAGTTTGAATTTAAAGCTAAAACAGTTGTTTACGTCTATATTAATTTACTTAATTATGTCCTATATGAGATTTTATACAAATTTATATCCATAATAATAATATTCTACAAAAATTGCATATACGGTATCCTCATAATCAACAAAAGGATAATTTCCAATAATCTTTAAATTAAAGTTCGATTTTTATTTAAATATACACACATATATAGAAAAGTGGCTCGAGACCGTTCAGTAAGTCACGCCCTCTTGTTGGTATGAAAGACGTTTGGAGGTGAACTCGACCTTTGATTGAATCTATTACCGATAATAGCAACAATGAAGCAAGGTTAAACCGGGGACAAGGATGGAGAATGTTTATGTAGAGAAGTGGGGTGCAACGGGAATTGAGCTGGAGATGGAAAATGTAATTTATGTCTTCGATTTCGATACCGTTTAGCTAGCGGAGAGAAATTGTTTTGTTAAAACAAAGATTCTCTATTTCATTCAGAGCGGATTTCAAACCCATATTAAATAGTTTAAATCAACATTGAGTTGTATTAATTGTTATTATTTGTTTAGAAGTAATTGTAAAGGCAAAATATATAAATTTTTATGTTATTAATATTGCTTGTTGTTTACGCTATTTGTTGGTCGTGTCCATATTTTAAGTCCCAACAATTTCTTCATTGAACACAAACATTACAACAATGACCATTCCAAGAACCTCTCTTGTTCTTTTCCTTGTGTCTATGTTTCTCGACTCAACGTTCGCTGCTTCATCCTCATCGTACAACGTTGTTAGTTTTGGAGCCAAACCCGACAATCAATCCGACTCAACGCAAGCATTTCAAGCTGCATGGGCTAAAGCATGTGCCTCCACGAAATCAGCTTCAATTTATGTCCCGCGAGGAAGATATTACCTTCGTAGCGTATCATTTAATGGACCTTGCAAGAATAATGCTATCAAGATGCATATTGATGGCAGCTTGGTAGCTCCGTCGGACTTTCGAGTTATTGGTAACTTAGTAGCTTGGATTATGTTTAGACATGTCGACGGAGTTACTATCTCGGGTGGGATTCTTGATGGTCAAGGAACTGGCTTATGGGCTTGTAAGAACTCGACAAAAGCTTGTCCAAATGGAGCCACGGTACGTGCAAATTTATATGAATTCTCTCGTCATAATGTATTGGTAATTGCTTCTTTTTAGTATTTGCTCGATTATTTGTGCAGACGCTTGAATTCTCGAACGCAAAAAATATAGCGATTACTGGATTAACATCGCTCAATAGCCAAATGTTCCACGTAGTCGTTAATGATTGTCAAAATTTCAAAATCAAGGGACTTAAAATCATAGCTTCTGGCGATAGTCCCAACACTGATGGGATTCATGTAGAACAATCCTCTAATGTGACGATACTAAACTCTCACGTAGGCACTGGGGATGATTGTATATCCATCGGTCCGGGAACTTCTGATATGTGGATTGAGAATATTGTTTGTAAGCCAGGTCATGGAATAAGGTACGTGTGATTATTGTACTATATAAATCACGTGAATATGAACCAGAGAAATGAAATTTTTTATACGTTTTCATTCGTTTGAATGGTTTTGAAGTATTGGAAGTCTTGGAAAGAACCTTGAAGAGGCTGGGGTGCGAAACATAACCGTGAAAAAAGCTTTATTTTCACACACTCAAAACGGGGTGAGAATCAAGACATGGGGCAAACGGAGCAATGGACTTGCTACTAACATTCTCTTCCAAAAGATTATAATGGACAATGTCAAGAATCCAATCATTATTGATCAAAATTATTGTCCAAACCACAAAGATTGCTCGACCCAGGTATGGACTTTTTATTAATTATCGTGCACGTTCTCATTTTATTACTTTACACGAGGAAAATAGCTAGAGATGTTCGTACGTTGGGTTGGGTTAAGTCGGGTCGGGTCAAGTTCATATATTTTTTTAGATTTATAAGTATTTGAACCCACCAAATAAGTGCATAATGCAACTCAAACCGTACGAATTGAACTGGGTTGATCGAGTTTTTTAACCGGCTTCTCATTCTTCATTTGAAACAGACTTCCGGGGTTAAAATCAGCAACGTGACGTACCAAGACATTCATGGAACATCGGCCACTCAAATTGCAGTCAAGTTCGATTGCAGTCCAACGAACCCATGTGTTCAAATAAGGTTGGAAGACATAAACCTTACTTCTAGGAAGAACCAAACAGCCCAAGCTGTATGTAGCCACGTAGAAGGGATTGCCACAGGTCTTGTCGAGCCCACTAGTTGCTTCTAAGGAAAGCATATGGAACAACGTGATGGATTTGTATTCATAGCCTTTGTCTATGACAAATATTTATGTAATATTAAGATAATTTAACACTAAATAGGCATGGTAAATAGTTAATAATTGTTGTAAAAATGTTTTATTTTATGTCTTTTATTTATAAAATTCTTTTTTTTATTGAATAGTTTAAATTCTCGAGATAAATAAAATATTAAAGTTACCGACAGTGCATATTGTCCTCTTTGGGCTTTCCCTTACGAGCTTCCCCTCAAGGCTTTAAAACGCGTCTTCTCCTCAACCAATGTGGGACATCACAATCTACCCCCTTCGGAGTCCAGCGTCCTCGCTGGCACTCGTTCCTTTTTCCAATCGATGTGGGATCCCCCCAAATCCACCTCCCTTTGGGGCCAGTGTCCTTACTGGCACACCGGCTCGTGTCTACCCCCCTTCGAAGAACAGCGAGAAGGCTGGTACATCGTCCGGTGTCTGGCTCTGATACCATTTGTAACGACTCAGACCCACCGCTAGCAGATATTGTCCTCTTTGGGCTTTCCCTTTCGAGCTTCCCCTCAAGGCTTTAAAACGCGTCTCCTCCTCAACCAATGTGGGACATCACAATCTACCCCCTTCGGAGTCCAGCGTCCTCGCTGGCACTCGTTCCTTTTTCCAATCGATGTGGGATCCCCCCAAATCCACCTCCCTTTGGGGCCAGTGTCCTTACTGGCACACCGCCTCGTGTCTACCCCCCTTCGAAGAACAGCGAGAAGGCTGGTACATCGTCCGGTGTCTGGCTCTGATACCATTTGTAACGACTCAGACCCACCGCTAGCAGATATTGTCCTCTTTGGGCTTTCCCTTTCGAGCTTCCCCTCAAGGCTTTAAAACGAAGGTTTCCACACTCTTATAAATGGTATTTTGTTCTCCTCCCCCAACCAATGTGGGACATCACACCTGAGAAGTCCTACACACATGCACGATCTAGTGTTTGACTTAGACGCTTTGTCTATCCCTTTGTTTGTGGGTAAAACCCAGTTCTAAAATCTAACCAAGTACTCAACTGAACCTTTCTGTTTTGACTCAACTATAAAAAAAAAAAACGAAATGACATGTTTACATTCAGATTTATTGTACGATTATGATTTTGTGCATATATGTCTGACCCCATTAGATATACGGTTCATGAGATGCATATATTAATGACTTCTAAAAAAATCGTAGACTCGGGTAGCTACAAGTCCGAATATGGAAGAGTATAAGATAAATTTTACTAGACCCACTCATTAATTCAATGTAATAAAAACAAAAAAACATAAAAAAGAAACAAATTTATTCAATCTCT